>NC_140585.1:894559359-894825761 GCF_964204655.1 Triturus cristatus | reverse complement strand
AGTAACAGACAATGTTGCCTTGTCCTGTGGGAGAATAAATTTTTTTTTTAAAAACAAGAGACAAATTGCGAGCCAAATAGAGTGAATAAGGAGGGGAATAATAAAATAAAATGATAGCCGTGCACAAGTGAATAAGTAATGCTGCTATTTTGAAGCACACGCGTGCTTGTCACAGTGAAAGCAAAACACACTGCTGGCACTGCAATCGTGTGTTTGCTGGCCCGGGAGTGGTGAGTGCGTGCTAATGCTGCTATTTTAAAGCACACGCATGCTTGTCACAGTAAAAGCAAAAAGCAAAACACACTGCTGGCACTGCAATCGTGTGTTTGCTGGCCTGGGAGTGGTGCGTGCAGTCAGCTCTTTTTGGAAGCACATACTCATGCTTGTGGCGCTCCCCTGCGCGCCTCCGCAAGGTGGATGCCGCCACAAGCACGAATATGTGCTTCCAAAAAGAGCAGAGCAATGGCTAAAGGTCCTCCTATGCAGCGCATGCACGCTGCGTAGGCGAGACCTAAAAACAGTTTAGCAACTGGTTCAACGACACGTCTCTATTGTACCCTTTCCTGGGAGTAGTTTAAACTCTCCGCAGCAGGCAGAAGGCTGTCTTGTGGCCAGCATCTGCGAGTAGCCACTGGAACACTTGGGCAAAAAAGTGACAATTTCTAAAAGTTGCATTAATTTCAACTTGGGCATCAAGTTGGGTTTAATGTGACAACTATTTTGATAAATTGAAGTACCAGCTTTAAAACTCCCATTCAGAAGTTAGCACAGCTGAGTAGTCAGCTTGTAATCCTGTACTCGCAAATGGGGCTACTAGATTTTCAGCAGTAAAAACGACAATTTTGAATTTTTTTAAGTTAGGACATATAACATACATGGCTTACTTTTTATTATACAGCACCCTGACTATGAGAAAGTGCCCTCCTTCTGCATGGTTGCCCCCACTTTTTACAGAATTGCTGATGTACTTTGATGGAGTGTGCCCTGGGCTCCTGCTAAACAGGTACCCAGGGCCAATGTCCTTTCCCTAAAACTGCATTGAAGCCTAAACCCAATTGGCATCTCTGGCCCCAGGTCAGTCCCTGGTAAATGGTACCACAGGTACCCAGGGCACTATGACCAGAGAAGGCCTCTAAGGGCTGCAGTACTTAGTGTGCCACCCACAGAGGCCCTGTACCACTACACTCACACACTGCTTTTGCAGGCTGCATGTTTTGGTGCAGAACAAAGTGAAGAGTCGACATGGCACACACCTCTGTGTGCCATGCCTACAACCCACTGCCCTGACAAAGGTTAGTCACCCCTCTAGCTGGGTGCACTATAGCAGTGGTGAGGGTACAAGTGCATGAGCCCTGTACCCCTACAATGTCCAAGTCCATTCTTAGACATTGTAAGTGCAGTGCTGCCATTAAGAGTATATGGCGCTGGGAGTTTGTCATTACGTACTCCACATCACCATAATGGCTACACTGAAAACTGATGCCAGTGTGGGATTTAATGAAAAATGCACACAGAAGGCATCTTAGAGATGCCCCCTGAAAACTAACCTACCACTAGTGTCCAGGCTGAGTGGCTGCTTTCAGCTGCCACCAGCAGACATGTTTCTGGACCCCTGGGTCGAGAGCCTACTGCTCTCTGGGGCCTGAAACAATGCACATCCTGGGACAAGGTGCCAAGCCTCCTCCCCAGGATGGGCAGGGTTCACGAAGGGGAAGCTTCAAAGGCTTGCCCCCTTTGTGAGCTTCCCAAGGCAACTTGCTGCTCTCAGCAACTGGTCCCCACTGGTTCTGACTACCACTTTGGGCGGGAGAACCTGCGGGAAAAACAAGTGAGGAAGAGAGGTGTGCCCACCTCTGCCAACACCACCCCTCAGGTGGGGTAGGCGAGGTGAAGCACAACTCTCCATCCACGCCATCTTGAAGATTGGGGGACTCAGCCAACCAGGGAGAGGCTCATGCCCCCTCCCACTGGAGGGTGGCATAATAGGGGGTGTACCCACCCCAGGGAAGGGACCAATTGGTCCCTGGCTTTTACCTACCTGTAACTAACACCCCTAAATCTAGTATCTAGGGGCACCCCTGAACCTTGCTTCCTCAGACAAGAAGAAACTATAAGAGGAAGAAGAAGAAGGACCGAACAGCCTTGCAGCAGCTAAGAAGAAGAAGATGCCCACTGACTTGGCCCCAGCCCTACCGGCTTGTCTCCACCTCGCACCTGCTCCTGTGAAATCCTGGTGTATCTTGCAGCGAGCAACCTCAAAAACCCCTGAGGACCTGCCTGTATTCATCCACAAAGACTGTGTCTCTCGTGAACACCGGATTTGTTTATCTGCAACCTCTGGCCTTGGTGGGAAACCGCGAATCCGCACCACTCTGCACCCGCCGTCAATCAATCAATCAATCAGAACATTTGTAGAGCGCACTACTCACCCGTGAGGGTCTCAAGGCGCTAAGGGGGAGGAGGGGGGAGGGGGGAGTGCTGCTACTGCTCGAACAGCCAGGTCTTAAGAAGCCTTCTGAAGGTCAGCAGGTCCTGGGTCTGTCGCAGGTGGATGGGAAGGGTATTCCATGTCTTGGCGGTGAGGTGGGAGAATGATCTGCCGCCAGTGGTCATTCGGTGGATGCGTGGAATGGTGGTGAGGGCGAGGTCAGCGGAGCGAAGCTGGCGGTTCGGGTGTAGAAGGTAAGTCGTTTGTTGAGGTATGCTGGTCCGGCGTTGTGGAGTGTTTTGTGAGCATGGGTGAGGAGCTTGAAGGGGATCCTCTTCTTGACGGGGAGCCAGTGCAGGTCTCTCAGGTGGGCAGTGATGTGGCTGTGGCGGGGGATGTTGAGGATGAGGCGTGCGGAGGCGTTCTGTATGCGTTGAAGTCTTTTTTGGAGTTTGGCCGTGGTTCCCACGTAGAGGGCGTTGCCGTAGTCGAGCCTGCTGCTGACAAGGGCCTGGGTGACCGTCCTTCTGGTTCTGGTGGGGATCCATCTGTAGATCTTGCGAAGCATGCGGAGGGTGTTGAAGCAGGAGGAGGAGACGGCGTTGACTTGCTGGGTCATTGATAGAGATGAGTCCAGGATGAACCCCAGGTTGCGTCCACGGCCCAAGCTCGAGTGGGAAAACACCATGAGGAAGTCACCCCGGCGATCCTGACCTGAGATCCGGTGACCCCTGACCTGCCTCAAGCCGACACCTGCAGTCTAAATCCAGAAGGCCCCCCTAACCGCAACCAGGAGCTGGTAAGAAGATCCGACCCCAAAAAGCACCCCTGCACCCGACGCCCCACGGCCTTGTGTGCCCAAACCGACAGTGGTTAACCAACTCCTTATTTCCCAACGTACTTCTCGAAGTGGTGCTCGCACCCAGGAGACCTTCGCCCCCAAGCCTGCAGTGTTTTTACAAACCGGAGGTCCTCCATTAAAACAACAGAGCGTACGACGTCAAAACAGCACCCTGCACCCCGCCGCCGAAGTGCCGCTGAGGGTGCACCTTTGGTGCTACTTTGTTTCCCCATTTTTCCTGAGCCAAAGTCCAGGAGCTTTGCTCCCACAACCCAGTGGCCTGCTTGTCAGCAGCCACCAACCGGAGGCCCCCTACCCCCTATTGGATAACATTGGGCGTCAGCACTCTGCAGCCGGCCGCCCTAGTGCTGCTAAGGGTGTTGTGGAAATGTGGATTTTCCTGATCAGTTATGTCCCCTATCTTGGACCCCAACGGTTCTATATGCATGTTACACGTACATGTATGTTCCCTCCAGTTCCAGTTTCTAAGACGCAAACATATGTGTGTCTACCGTTAACATGTTCTCTGTCAGATCCGCCATCAATGGGCTGGATATTCGATTCCTAAGTATGAAAGGCCACCGACTTTATATGGCTAAGTTACTTCATTTTTACAGTTCAGGCGAGTAGGCCCGATTCTGTCCTCAAAGCCTTTCCCTGCTCTCTGTCTCTGACAGCTTCAGCTTGAGCTCGCATCTGTATCCATGAACTTTGTCCTACTCCCTGTGCAGCGAACGGTGCCTGCCTCGGCCAGTTTTCGCCTGTCTGCCAAGAAGTTGTATTTCACCTTCGAATTATCTATTTTGCTCTCCAGCCGATGCATTCCTGTCCAGTGATTTAGGTAAACATTTCCTTTAGCTCACAAGCAAAGGACTCAGCCTTTCCGTCCTCCTGCAAGTGATTCATAGCCCTGTTGCCATGGAAAGTTTTCTGCCCCTCGCATCTCATATAGACACTTAGACGCTTGTACACGCACACAGTCAGTATAGAATAGATTCTGTCCGAGAGTCCTTCCTTGTGGATAACATAGTTCTTTAAACATAGGATGTTAGATATGATTTGGGATTAGGATGACTTGACCCCAGACTTCTCGTCTCCACATGTAGAGCTAAATGTCAAGTCCCCTTCATCCCCTAGTTGCACGTCAATTACACGTCATGCTGCCGCGCGCGCATCTATGCCAAGTATTATCTTATAGATCCACCTATGTCTGATAATTCTAACCAATCATGTTTCTTTTATTCCTTATTACGCCTAGTTTCGATTATGTCACTGATTACGTCATTTTTCTTATCAAATGTTACGCCTTCTACATTCGTTTCATTGTAATGAACTTATTATAAAAATACATGTCTGTTAATAAATTATTGTACTTCACTTCCTGAACCTTCGTGGTGACGGAACCTGAGGGCCGCGACTCGAGTCGGCCATTTTGAATGGAATAAAGCCCATTAGAAACCTCTTATACCACGGATTCTGCCTCTTGTTATTTTGAGCTATTTACTTTAATTTAAGATTCCGCATGAAATTCAGTCCGGTAATATTTATTTTATTTACCACATAATGGCGCCCGAACAGGGACACTTTCTCATCTCACGCGCCGGCGGTGCGTTGCAGGCCCGGTCTCCTGCCACAGCTGGACGGACCATAAACGCGTACCAGCAGGATTTCCTGTAAGCTCCCTCCGGTCAAGCGGGGGCGACTGAGGCTGCGATCAACCCAGACGAGGCGGTGAGAAGTGCGAAGTATCCCGACCAGAGCCTAGCTGAGAGAGCAAGATCCGAGGTATACAGAGGCCCACCAGGTTTTCCGAAATCCCGACGTGCAGAGGGTCCGATGTCCGCAGTTATCGAGTCCTGTCCATTCTCTGAGGCCTTCCGTTTCAAGGAGCTACTCGGTGAGTACCATCGCCGAGGAGGCGTGTTGACGCGCACATAGGTTGTGCCGGTCAAGACGGATTTGGGTACACAAATCCGGTCTGCACTGTTTAGCAGTGTATATGTACTGTTTAGCAGTATATCAAGTATTCCGAAGTATTCAGTTATTGTCAAGAATTCAGCGTGGTGATTAGTTAAGCAGACTGTCATCATTGTCGATCATTGTTATAATGTTTAATGTTTAATGTTTAAAGTATTCAGAAAATGTCTTGCATATTGTGGTATGAATGACTGTTCATTGTTCACTGTTCATTATTGTGTTTCTCGTATTAAGTAAGTTCAAGAGTAAGTATCAGGTCAGTTGTCAATATGCCGCTCTTCTCGAAGTTAAGACAGATTACCACCAGAAAAGGGGTGCTTGAAGAAGCAGTTCCTATTCCTCCTAGAGACACTCCAGGACATTTCATGTACCATAAACATGGCTTAGATGCCATATTGTTTCTTGATCTATGGGTAGATTATACCAAAGGATTACCGGAAAGTCAAAGGTGGCCCATAGCGGGAACCTGGGATGCAGAGTGCATCATGAAAGTGGAGGAAGAGTTATGGAAAAGAAAGGTCAGACAGTCACAGAAAGACGCTGTTGAGTTATGGCGTAAAGAATCTCATAGACGAACAGAAAAAGCACGTAGACAAGAAGAGAGGAGTAAAGAAAGTTCAAATAAAGTTCAAGAAAATCTATTGATTGAGGAAGGTATCCGAGTGAAATCAGAACAAGTGAATAGACAAAGAAATGCTCTTATGAATGGTATGTATCCCCTTCTAGCCGAAGGATTACCTAAGGCTGTTACGGAGGTGCCAAAAGACTTGCCACCCCCATTATTTCCAATTAAGGTACATCCAAAGGGGCATCCCAGAACCGCAGAAGATGTTTTTCTTTCCTCATATCTAGACGATGCAGCTCCCGAGTATGCTAACGCTGCACCACATAGACCGTCTGGCGGAGGGGTTCAACGTCAGGATCAGGTATCTGTCCCCGTGCAACAGCAAGTTCCGATACAAGCTTCGGCAAGCACATCTGTTTCCGCATCTGTCTCCGCAGTCGACTCTACAGGGGTATCGACACCCATAGTTGCTGTGTCACGTTCAACGAACCCATTCACACCCGACGCCCCAGATGGGGCCACGGGAGGTGCTAGCAGTACTTTCACACCACCTAGAATAAATAAACTTGTTTTTCAAGAGTCAGCGCATTCACGTACACCTAAATTCGTAAATGAACGTACGCTTAAGGAACTCCTTGTAAATTGTAGATATGACCCAGTGGTTGGTAAAGAGGACGAAATGGTCCTGGCATCATTACGTATCAGGCGAGCCGCAGAGTATTTAGCAAGGTTACCAGGGATGGCTATGCATCTGGATAACATATATCATTTTGTTCAAACAGGACGAGATCCAGGATGTATTAACAGAGCTATGGAATTCCAGAAAGTAGAGATACAGGGGGAACTGTTACGTTTCCTCATAAACTGTGTGATCAGAAATCAAGATCGTCCGGGGGTAGACCGGAATGCAATGCTTATTCTTACAAGATGGAGTCAGAATATATCAGAAGGGAGACCAAAAGATAGACTGGACAGCATTAGCAGAGGAAGAAAGGGGCCGAGCCGCAGGTTCAGGGCTCGGGGATAAAGTTAAACTATTACCAGGTTTACTAGTACAGGTACTGCCACGTTTATTAACTACAAAAAAGGAAGATTGGGGTGCAATCACAGCCTGTAAACAAAAGCAAGATGAAGACACAAGCGATTATTATGCTCGATTTGAAAAATGTTTTGGTATAAATAGTGGTATAAAAGCAAGTAGTGACTCATATCCACATTTATTTGTGACAAAATTAGTGGAAAATGCATTGCCTCCAGTGAAGAATAGAATATTGAAATTCGAGAGTACCTGGCAAAGTAACACTCCGTCGCAAATGCTACAAATGTTACAGTATCATCACAATAGAATTAGGGATGAACAAGAACACGAGCATAGACGCATGAAGGATACAAAAATGAAAATGCTAGTTTCTCAGACAGTACCAGCAGATGGTCACAAAAAGGGTGTGACACACTCTGGTGATTCTGCAGTTCCTGTAAAAGGAACCTGCAATTACTGTAAACAACTAGGCCATTATGTACATGATTGTCAAGTCCTGAAACGTAATATAGCTACAGGTATTGCAAAAGAGAGACCACGATTAGTTAGACAAGATCAGAATGAAAAAGGAGCTATGCAGCATGGACAGTCCGTGCCAGTTCAGCAACAGTCTATGCCAGCCTCACAGCAACCCATACAGTTTGTGCCAGCTGCACCACCGTTGCCTGCTACTGCCACACAAACCACAACACAACAAATGTATCAGACTGCACAGTATGAATACCCTGAGTATCAGCGTTACGCATGAACCAGCCTAGAGAGGGAAGTTGACTTACCGCTTATCGAGATTCCGGTAGATCAAGAAGGACCTTATGTACATAGTGAATTATTAGGTCAAGATAGAAAATTCTTACTCGATACAGGGGCAAGTCGAACAACCATAAAACGTAGTGAAGTTCCAGGGGCACCCCTCTCAGGCTCTCAAAATGTTTCCCTTGGTTTTTCAGGAAAACCTATTGTTAATGAAGTATCACAGCCTCTACCACTTACGATAGGACCTTTGACACGAACTACAGATTTATTGCTTACTAAATCATGTCCAGAAAATTTGTTAGGAATTAAAACTCTGAAAGCACTAGGAGCCATAATATGTTGTTCTCCGGAAGGAGTAAGGTTGTTTTTGCGTGATTTTAAAGGTCACTATGTGTCTAGAGACATGGATCCCCGACTACAGATTTTACCAGTACATCTATGGGCACAAGGCCCTACGGATGTTGGCTGCATGAACATTACACCCTATCGAGTTACATTGAAAGCAGGAGTGGTACTACCACGAATGCGACAATACAAGTTACCGCATGATGCTGTAGTGGCTTTGTTGAAAATCATTGATGAACTAATTGCCCAGGGAGTAGTTGTAGAAACAGACTCCAATGTATGTAATTCACCGATAATTCCGATTCTTAAACGAACTGATCCTACTGCTCCACCAGTGTACCGATTGGTTATTGATTTGCGTGAACTAAACAAGTGTATTGTACCACAATTCCCTGTGGTCCCTGATATATCATCATTGTTGACAGCAATTGATTCCGAAGCAACATTTTTTACTGTAATCGATCTCAAGAATGCCTTTTTCAGCGTCCCAATAGATCCGGAAAGCCAATACTTGTTCGGATTCAGTTTAAATGGGCGCAGCTTTAAATTCTCACGCGCTCCCCAAGGATTTACAGAAAGCCCCAGCATCTACAGCCAAGCACTGAAACGAGAACTTGACAGTATCCACATGCCAGTCAATACTGCACTGCTTCAATATGTCGATGATCTGCTGATCACCGCGAGAAGCGAGCCAGAATGTGAAAAAGCTTCTCTGACAGTTTTACATTTCCTAGCCGACAAGGGGCACAAGGTGTCCCCTTCTAAGCTGCAATTCTGTGTTCAGCGAGTTATTTATCTTGGTCACTCGCTGTCCAAGGAGGGAAGGCAGCTTACACCAGATCGCATCCAGTTAATTGCTAACATGTCAATACCCCAGACACAAAAGGAGGTGCGGGCTTTCATAGGCCTCACTTCATATTGTAGGCAGTGGATCCCTCAGTACGCATTTCTAGCAAAACCACTCATTCAGTTAACCACACAGGAGGCAGCCACATCGACTGTTCTCCCTTGGACTCAGGAACATACACAAGCTTTTGAAAGCCTAAAGGAAGCTTTATGTCAAGCACCTGTTTTAGCAACACCATGTTATAGCAAACCTTTTACACTCTTTGTTACAGAACGCGAAGGTACTGCCTTGTCAGTACTCACTCAGGATCAAGCAGGATCACGTAAGCCATGTGCTTATTTTTCCAGTACATTAGATCCCGTAGCTCAGGCTTTGCCTGCGTGCCTGAAATCAGTGGCAGCGACAGCTTTAGCAATCAGACAAAGCGATGCCATAGTATTAGGACACCCATTGACAGTACAAGTACCACATGCAGTAGAGGTTCTTGTGAACCGAACACAAACACAACACTTGACCATAGCAAGACTTACCGGTTATGAACTGACATTGTTTCAACCACACATAGAGATCCGACGATGTAATACATTGAATCCTGCTACACTATTACCTGTAATTGGAACAGACCCACTAGCTCATGATTGTGTTGAAATCATTGAAATAAAGACGAAACCTAGACAAGACTTGACAGACGTTCCATTGTTAGATCCAGACCTGACGTTGTATGTAGACGGATCATGCATGAGAGCAAGTACAGGAGATTTAGTGGCCGCGTATGCAGTCACAACAGACACTGAAGTTATTGAGACACATTGTATAGATACTCTGTCAGCCCAAGCAGCAGAACTTATTGCTCTAACGCAAGCCTGTATTCAAGCCACAAATAAGAAAGTTAATGTATACACTGACTCACGTTATGCATTCGGAGTTGTACACGACTTCGGCGTGCTATGGCGAGAGAGAGGTTATTTAACGTCCCATGGTGCCCACATTCAGCACGGACCCCTCATTCATGCTTTGTTAGACGCAATACATCTACCCACTGCTATATCGATTATGAAATGTAAAGCACACACGAAGGTTACTGATACCATTTCTCAAGGCAATGATTTAGCTGACAGAACAGCTAAACAGACTGCTCAGAATCGCACATTAGACATGACAAAGCCAATAGTTCAGACACCAACACAGTGTATGACAATTAAGGATCCCACACTTGACGTAATTGACATACAGACACATGCCACAGCAGAAGAAATAAAGAAGTGGACTGAACTAGGAGGGATCCAGACAGATCAAGGATGGATGACGAAGGAGAAATCTGTATGGTTTCTCCCCGATTCCATGGTTCAAGCCATTATAGCTACAGTTCACAGTCCAGCACATTTAGGAGAGAAGGCTATGCTAGACAGCATTCAGCACATTTGGTTCAACAAACATTTACGAGCAGCAGCTAAACAAAAAGTTCGTACCTGTATGATATGTTGTCAGTTTAATCCAGGAAAGAGTGTTCCCGTAGAGCAGGGTGGATTTCAGCCTCCTGACCATCCTTTTGAAGTCCTCCAGATGGATTATATTCAGATGGAACGTTGTCGAGGATTCAAATATGTCCTCGTAGTTGTCTGCGCTCTCTCTCGTTGGACAGAGGCGTATCCCGTATCAGATTACACTGCCCCGACTACTGCCAAGCAGCTAGTTCGAGAATTCTTCCCACGGTACGGTTTACCACGTGTTGTATATTCAGATAACGGTCAGCCTTTCTCATCCGAATTAATGAAACATGTCTCACTCTTGTTGGGATATCAGTGGAAGTTCCACTGTGTCCGACATCCCGAGGCAGCAGGTCTCGTAGAAAGACATAACCAGACACTGAAAATCAGATTGTCCAAAATATGTAGAGAGAAAGGTGTCGACTGGATAGTAGCATTACCAGTTGCACTCTTTTACATGAGAATGGTAGCACACTCTAGAACAGGGCTATCCCCGTATGAGGTGATCTTTGGTAGACCACCGAATATGTGGGGGACGCCTATACCACGTAAAATAACTGATGTCGACTGTAATATGCTGACAGATTACCTGGCTTCCTTGATGTCTGCACTACAATCTTCTCGTTCACAGGTAGCTGCAGCCTTTCCCGACAACACTGAGGCGAAACCCCATGACGTTGTTCCGGGTAATCTTGTCTTTGTGAGAAACTTCGACAGGAAAAGTCAATTGGAGCCCAGGTGGAAAGCACCCAAGTTGGTCCTGTTGACCACAAGAACAGCCGTGAAGATCGAGGGACGCAAAGGGTGGATTCACTCAAGTCACGTAAAAAAATTTCATGGACTTCCTCCTGACACAGACAGTACTGCCCGTGTGTCTTCCCCCATTGACTCAAAGCTACCTTTGGCTGAGGCCAGTAGCACCGAACTCTATAAACAGAAACTCAGGTCCAGATCTAAACTGTCGGACGATTTGATTGTTTAAGTCCTCTCCAAGGTGAAGCGGTTGAATCTGTCCCGACATGTACCCCTTAGGTCTGAATCATGTAGAGTCCAGAATCATAATGAAACGACATGCTTATTGTAAATTACTGCGTAACCACTGTATTGTGACATTATTAATTTTGTTTTTATTGAGTATTTTAGTAATTATTACGAGTATGATTTTGCACATATATTATCCTGTTTCTAAACGTGTTTTCAATATAACTGATGAACATTCTTTTAGTGACCTACCGCCACATGAATTATCCTATAGACTTGCGCTGCGCAATAACACATTCATTAGTATGTTACATCATTCTCATCAGACTAGTAATGCGACCAATTGTTGGGTGTGTGGCCGACTCCCTCCCTATCAGAATAACAAAGGAGTTCTGCCTTTCTTTCCACATCCATTCACACACAATGGCTCCTGTGGAGCATGGTTTAGTTTATTAAATTCCATAGACCCAGACACAGCAGTTTATCAACAACATTGGATATGGGGAAATCTGAATCTAGTTTTATTCAAAGTCTGTCACCCTAATAAGGAGGGTCACCCCAGTAGAACAGGAATTGATTTAGAAAATGAAGTGTATAAATTAGGTAATTTTACACCTAATCTTATGATTCTGAATGTCAAATCCGAAGTTGAACTAATTCTGCCCACTATGTCAGTATTTCCAGTTAAGGGTGAATTATGTGTAAGAAAAGTTGGTTCCATACATATGGGCCATAGCCAATGCGTTACTACAGTAGAATATAGTGATCAAGGGAAATCTTCATTTAGAGCTTCTCGCCATTCTTACTTCATATGTGGTCAGACGGCATATATGCGTCTGCCTCTAGATTGGGATGGTACCTGTTACATAGCATTCCTTTTGCCACCTGTTTTCCTAGCTCCCCCTGATTATTATCGAGATGTTCATTTAGTACACAATAGAGAGCGGAGAGATCTCCCAGTTGTCGATTATACTGAGACGGCATGGGACAAGTATGTAGATTTCAATAAAGGTATCTTTCCCTATATAGGTACAATATCAAATAGTAAGCTGATACGCAGACTCACCAAGACTCTTGAAGCTGTAGTAAACGAGACTATAGCCGCCCTAGGCAATCTGACAGAGGAACAATCAGTGATGAGAATTGTTGTTCTCCAGAATCGTCTTGTCCTTGACGTCATCCTGGCCGATAGGGGCGGAGCTTGCAGGGTCATCGGATCCAGCTGCTGTATATTCATACCAGAAAATTCGCCATCTGTATATAAAGCTATAACACGCCTTCATAAGATTGTAAGCCAGATACACGAGAATCCAGGCACTTGGACGTGGTCCGGGTGGTTTTGGAGTGTGATATCAGCCTGGGGATGGAGAGTTCTATCCTTCCTAGGTATTGGCCTTCTTATGCTCTTCAGTTGTTGTCTATGCCTGCAATGTGGACCAGCGATTTGTGGTATGTGTGCCACATCGTGTATTCCACATCAAGGTTTTCGTTCAAGATCCCGGAAGAAGAAAGAAGAAGAAATGATGCTCCATGAGCAAATCGAAGGAATGATGAAGATTGATGTCTCGTGAAGGGCAAGAAGGGGACAAGGAGGGAATGTGGAAATGTGGATTTTCCTGATCAGTTATGTCCCCTATCTTGGACCCCAACGGTTCTATATGCATGTTACACGTACATGTATGTTCCCTCCAGTTCCAGTTTCTAAGACGCAAACATATGTGTGTCTACCGTTAACATGTTCTCTGTCAGATCCGCCATCAATGGGCTGGATATTCGATTCCTAAGTATGAAAGGCCACCGACTTTATATGGCTAAGTTACTTCATTTTTACAGTTCAGGCGAGTAGGCCCGATTCTGTCCTCAAAGCCTTTCCCTGCTCTCTGTCTCTGACAGCTTCAGCTTGAGCTCGCATCTGTATCCATGAACTTTGTCCTACTCCCTGTGCAGCGAACGGTGCCTGCCTCGGCCAGTTTTCGCCTGTCTGCCAAGAAGTTGTATTTCACCTTCGAATTATCTATTTTGCTCTCCAGCCGATGCATTCCTGTCCAGTGATTTAGGTAAACATTTCCTTTAGCTCACAAGCAAAGGACTCAGCCTTTCCGTCCTCCTGCAAGTGATTCATAGCCCTGTTGCCATGGAAAGTTTTCTGCCCCTCGCATCTCATATAGACACTTAGACGCTTGTACACGCACACAGTCAGTATAGAATAGATTCTGTCCGAGAGTCCTTCCTTGTGGATAACATAGTTCTTTAAACATAGGATGTTAGATATGATTTGGGATTAGGATGACTTGACCCCAGACTTCTCGTCTCCACATGTAGAGCTAAATGTCAAGTCCCCTTCATCCCCTAGTTGCACGTCAATTACACGTCATGCTGCCGCGCGCGCATCTATGCCAAGTATTATCTTATAGATCCACCTATGTCTGATAATTCTAACCAATCATGTTTCTTTTATTCCTTATTACGCCTAGTTTCGATTATGTCACTGATTACGTCATTTTTCTTATCAAATGTTACGCCTTCTACATTCGTTTCATTGTAATGAACTTATTATAAAAATACATGTCTGTTAATAAATTATTGTACTTCACTTCCTGAACCTTCGTGGTGACGGAACCTGAGGGCCGCGACTCGAGTCGGCCATTTTGAATGGAATAAAGCCCATTAGAAACCTCTTATACCACGGATTCTGCCTCTTGTTATTTTGAGCTATTTACTTTAATTTAAGATTCCGCATGAAATTCAGTCCGGTAATATTTATTTTATTTACCACAGTGTAACAAGAGTGCATCCTTGACCCTGGGGGACCACTGAGTCTACCCCAAGAACCTCAACTCCCACTACCAAATACTTACCTCAAAACCGATAACACTATTTTCCTCCATAGAATAACATTGACTGTTATTCAGTGAAAAGTTTTTAAGTGTGAGTTTGAGAAACTAAAGAAATTCTTTAAAATTGCATAATCTAACAAAAACGATTTTACTTACCTGTTTTCAGGAAATGTCCTAGAGTAGTATCTAGGTATACTACTCTGTGTAAGCCTAGCAATCTGAAAAGTTACTTACCTGCTACTTAACTAACAAGCATTGGCATAACCAATAGGTCTCGCTTTTGGGACCTTATAAGCATTTAGCCATGCAGCACATTATCCTGGGTGCTACACCATCTGCTGTTACTTCACATGCCAAAAACGTCCTGCTGGACACTAGCATGAGAATCTATCAAACAAAGGGAATTGAAAATGTACATATTAAAAATTGCCAACTGAAACGAATGGAAATGATGAGACACCAACAATCAGCTTAATTATGCTAGCGAAAACACTTCTAATTTCCTTTTTCTTGTTTGTTATGTGTCCAAACACCCATTTGGTAGCAAGTAGCAGGTAAACCCCAACTGCCTGGTATTTAATAAATATCAACGGTATCGCTAGTGGGCTGCCAACTATCAGGGTCGCACTGAGATTAAAAATATGCATGGGCACCAAAATAAAATACTCCCCATTAGTAAATTAAATAGCTGAACAAGTGGCATCTATAAGCTAATTGTAATGCATTTTTTCGTCCAAAAGGAAAATAATAATAGACTACTGTGTAGAATATCTGTGCAGTGCAGTAAAAAAAAAGTATATAGATATGTAAGTCAGATTCAGAGAGGACTATATTAATTCTATATCATGCATTACAATATTTTAGCTTTCTCCCAATCGAAACTTGCTCAGCCCAATAAAAGTTAATGTGAACATATTCCCCTATGTTTCTCTTCCACATTGTTGTACCAAAATACATTTAAGCCTTCCTTATTTATGTACGAGGGCAAGCATTGCTCATGTGCGTGCTTATATTAGGTGAATCACGGTTCATTGCCATTAAAGAGAGGCATAATAGACTTGCAATGTCCCTCTCTGTGACATTACTGCACACTGCCAATGCTAATTTGCAAACCCTGCCCTTCTAAAACATAATTATTTTTTGTTTAGGGCTCGTGCCCCCTGTACTCTACATTTTAGTACTTGCGGTTTTGCTGTTTTCAGTATCTGTATGGACTTAAATATACAAAAGTGATGTTATTACAAGCCTTAAAATAGCCAATGTGTCACAAATTGTAGCTTAAGTGAGGACCGAGGGACAGGAGACTGACTAGTTAAGTGGTGAATTAATACACCAGCCTCGTCGCACTCAAACATCCTTGAAGGCTTGTTCCGAGTCCAGCAAAGTCTGTCTCACACACTCCATTTCTGAAGGGAAACCAACTGTGGCAAACCTGGGAGGGAGCCTCTTGATCCATTATTTTTTGCAGAGCTTGGCTAACTGTTGACTTGTGATGCAGGCGGCATGTGAGGTGAGATGGTATTGCTACTTTCAATCCTCTCACGCTTGAATGGGATTAGAAGTGTTTCTTTATGTTAGCTGCTGTTTATGGCTTTCTCTGACAGTGCTCTGTGGATAACTCATGTTCCTGGAGTTAGCAGATAATTAATTTCCAAGTTCGGGGGCTCTGTGAGAGGCTCAATGATCAGAGCTGGCTCACAACATTTTGTGTATTAAGTTTATGTGCAGGTCAGTAGTGTAACAAAACATGAGCCCCCCGCAAAAAGCATGGACGCCCCCCTTCCCCCAGACTGTCAGGACCTCTCAGGCCAGAATTAATTAAATGAAGGGTGTCAAATATTCATATTGTAATCTCGAATTGCATATAGTTTTGTATTATCATGCTTCACATTTTAATCATGGCAAAGTGTAATATTGTTTTAAACCTTCTTTGTCTAAACAATATAGCAATGTAACTTGCTTTTTATGTGCAGACTTTCATTAACTACTCTGTGTAAAAGCAGCTCGTTCTGCTAATCCTTCCCTAACTTTCCAGAAGTGTCAAAGGCAGACAGGCTCGCTGAGTCATTCTTGGTTACTGAGTGAGTCTGTTACATTTTTGCAACATTTCTTCCGTGAGCCTGTTTATTCTTAAATGTATGGTGACCAGAGGCACAGATAAGATTCTTTCTATTTCTCTTGTTAAGCCATGGCAGTATTTTGCGAGCTCTTGAGCTGTGCAGGGTGTGAGCATCTTGAAGAGCAGCTCCCGGCTCTACCCTTCCCCCTACCCCAATGGCCGTGCTATGGCTTAGCAAGAGAAACAGAAAGAATCTTATCTGAGCCTCTTGTCACCATACATTTAAGAATAAACAGGCTAAGGGAGAAATGTTGCAAAAATGTAACAGACTCACTCAGTAACCAAGAATGACTCAGCGAGCCTGTCTGCCTTTGACACTTCTGGAAAATTAGCAGAATGAGCAGTTTTTACTCCCATGGGATCTCCGAGAGCAATGGCACTGGCTCTACCCGCCTACCTGCCTCCAATGGCCGGGACTGCAGAGCCTGAGCGGGCACAACGGGGAAAAGAGCAGCCTCCAGAAACTGTCCGGAACAGGAAATCAATGCCTAGTTGCAATGTAAACTCAACCTCAAACACAGAAAATAAATACATTTAACCTGTGAGGTATGCTGGGGTGAAGTTACCATAATTAAGCAGTCCGCGATCTAAAATGCAAAAGCAGCGTCCAAGACAGGAAAGCAATGCCTGGTTAAAATGTAAACACAAGGTCTAAAGCAAAATATAAAAAAGCAGCTGACAAAGAGGAGTGAAGCCTTCTTTAACAAGCCCTCATCCAAAGGGAAAAAAAAAGTGCGCACAAATCCACGTTACTTGAAGAACATGGAAATAAACATGTAACTGGGGCGGTCTCCAGTGAGGATCTAGATCAACAAAAGGCAGGAGTAATTAGACACGAGGGCGAAACAGAAGCATGCATCTCTAAAAGGCACAAACAGTAACCAATGGAAAGAAGACAAGCCCGGCTTCTAAAGTGGTCCGGACGCGAGTGAGCGCCCGCCGCGCGAAAGTGAAAGCAAATTTGTCGCGGCGGAGCGTGGCGCGCGCGCTTGGCGGGGGCGGGGGAGCGGACCCTTTGAAGTAGGATGCCGAGGGCGCCAGTGGGCTGAAGCACTTCCCCAAACGGATTGCATGGCGGCACGATGCACGTGATTATGCGCGTGCTCGCCATGCAATCCACTTTTGGGAGCACTTTGAAATGCCCCTCTTACTAGAGTCTCGCATAGCGATTGCATAAACGCAATAGCTAGGCGAGACCTAAAAAGCTTATTCAAGTTTATGTATTGCATTTACTAAGTATTGCATTTCTCTGCATCCATACTGTAAATCAAATCAAAGTGCATATACAATAATCATTCAAACTGTATTTCAATTGCATTACTACTGTAAAGTACTTATTGCTTACCTGTGCCAGGCTTGCTTGGTTCTAGAAAATAAAATAACTAAAAGAATATTGTTATACAAAAACAATTGGTCTGAAGTTCAGTCTTTGAGTGTGTGAATTAATTTGCTGACTGTGTGTGTACAACAAATGCTTAACACTGTCCTCTGATACTGACTTACTGCTCGACCACACTACCACAAACAGAGAGTAAGGTTCTATCTAACTTTACCTCTGCCTGCCTTTGGGGTTCCACTGGACTCTGTGCACACTATACCTCACTTTGGCATAGTATATACAGAGCCAGCCTCCTACACTGACTTAGCACTCAATAGCTGCTGTAGGGTGACGTATATGTATGAAAAAGGGAGGCTTGGGCTTTGCATTAGTTTAAATGGCAAATTCGAGTTAGCAGTTTAAAACTGCTCTGTCAGTCTGCAGTGGCAGGCAGGGAGACATGTTTTCACATTGTCCTATCCAGGGTGGTACAGGGTGGCACAATAAGGGCTGGAGCGCTGTTGGGACAATTTAACTTACAGGCCCTGGGTATCCCTGGTACCATATATAAGGGTACTATAAGTAAGTAAAGTTATTTCAATTGGGCATAAGCCAATCAAACATATACTTTAAGGGTCGGAGCACTGACACTGAGGTCTGATTAACAGGACTCAGTGCACTTTCAGAGTTGAAAACCAGCAGTATTAGTCCAAAACTTTGAGGGTGATCATGCAAAAAAAGCATTTCCTTACAGCACACAAACCTTCTGAGGCATCCTGGTGCTGCAGATTCAGTGGCAATTATTTGTATAGGCTAGTTGTTAAAAATCCACGTCTTTAATCCGTTTGCGTAATAGAAGGTAATTAGAGATTAGTTTGATCTCTACTGACAGGAAGCTCCAAGTGCAGGCTGCCAGACAGGAGAAGGATTTCTGTCCTTTCTTGGAAAGTCTACTTTTGAGGATTGAGGCCAGAGCTTTAGTTAAAGAGCGGAAGGACTGAGAAAGCTGGTATCTGGAAAACTTGTAAGTTCTTGCCTAAGACAGTGCATTCTCTGTCTCTTGCAAGACCTTTCGTTAACTTATGGGGGGTTAGAGGCCAGCCATTGCTTACCATGCTTAGCTTCATTGTAACTCTCATTTGCTTGCTTCTTATTGGTCTGCTTCCGTAGGCTTCCTTCATCTTTTTGTGTTTGTACCTTCTCTTGAGCTTAGACACTGCACATTTTTTCAGGTGCTATTTTCCTGTTTTTTTTTTAAACTATCCTACAGGGCGTGCATGCTTTTCAGTGGTTTCTCTCCTGAACTTCTCCCTCCTCCTTGCAACTCCCCTATTCCCTCCCATCCATCAAGCCTCTGTTGTCTGTCTGCTTGCCCCCATCCCCTCCAGATCACCTTCTTTGTCCGTGTGCTGCCACAGCCCCTCTCGACCAATCTCCATTGTCCTTCTGCTTGCCCACAGCCACTTTCTCCTACCCTCCATTGTCAGCATGCTAGTCCATAGCTTCTCCTTCTCTTCCTCTGTTGTCTTTCTGCTTGTCTGCAGCCCCTCCCTCCTACCCCCCTTTGTCTGTCTGCATGCCCCAACCCCTCCAGTTCACGTTCATTGGCCATGTGCTGGCCTTAACCCCTAATGACCAACCCTATTGTCTGTCTGCTTGTCCCCAGCACCTCCTTTCCACCCTTCGTTGTCTATTTGGTTGTCCCCAGCCCCTCCCTCCCACCCTTCGTTGTCTGTCTGGTTGTCCCCAGGCCCTCCCTCCTACCGTCTGATGTCTATCTGGTTTTCCCCAGCCCCTCCCTCCCACCCTTTGTTGTTTGTCTTCTTGGCCCCAGCCCCTCCCTCCCACCTTCATTGTCTGTCTAGTTGTCCCCAGGCCATGCCTCCCAACTTCCGTTGTCTATATGGTTGTCCCCAGTCCCCCCACCCTCCGATGTCTGTCTGCTTATCCCCCGACCCTCCCTTCCAATCTCAGTTGTTTGTCTGCTTGTCCCCAGCACCTCCCTCCAACCTTCTGTTTGTCTGCTTGCCTCAACCCCTCCCATGCATCCTCCGTTGTCTGTGTGGTCCCTTCCCACAGATTTTCTGCGACCAACCCTCCCTCCGTGTTACCTCCTGCACTCCATCCCCAGTCCACGTTGCCTGCTTCGCTCAATCTCTTGGTTTGTGTTTCCTCCCACCTTGCCTCCATGCTGCCCCCTCCCTCACACGGTGTTGCCTCCGACCCTACCTCCATGTTGACTCAGTGGAACAATAAAAAAAAGCACTATAATGGGCAGTGTCATAGGGCTTTTCTTTATTCCTTACCCACCAGCATCATTGTCTACCACCCTTTCTCTCTCTGTGTTGCTTCCCGCCCTCCCTCCCTCCCTGTTGCCTTGGGGGAGCAATAACTAAAGCTCTATAAGATAACCGGCATTGGCTGCTTCATGGCGCTTTTTTAAGTACTTTTAACCATGCTATACATGTTGCTGTTCAACATGGCTACAAGATATTGACTTCCATAGGCAAGACCTATTGACTTTACAAATTAAGCTTGTTTTTAAGGTATGTAGTGTTGGAATAGAAATGTTTTAGCCAAATTCTCTATGCATTGTACGACTTAAGTTAGCATTCGCTGTACCATTTTGTATTCAGCCGCCATTTTGAGCCATTATCAAACTAACTTCCGTCTCACTTTCTGTCTGCTTCAGCTGAAAGCAGCTGCAATAGTTTTTTTTTGTTTGTCCAAGGCTGAGCTTCGCTGTGCTTATGAATACACTGTCTTTGCTAGTGCATACCTTTCCCTGTAGATAGGCCTGCTCCTCAGAGCGGCGGGCACAGGCAGAGTGACCTTGGCGTTGAGATAGCATGTACCCATTCTCAGGACCTAGACTCATCCTTCTGTACTTCCTTTGTTCACCAGCTACCAACTGGAAATTCCCAGTGTGGGCGTGTCATTATCGGTTCCGAACTGTATTTGTTATGTGTTGTTAAACTTGCATAAATCAGTCCCTTTGCAGCAATCCAAGGAGGCTGGTCAGACCAGACTCCACTCGAGTGTACCTTTAATAAATACCTTTGGTTTGTATTCTCTACTGTCTGACCGACTCTTCATTTGTATGGAAGGCTGAGAGGTGGTAGTGAGGGACCCAAGTGACCCTAATCGGGTCCCTTCCTTCAGTAGGACCGTAGGTGTTGAAAGCCCGATAGACAAAATCTTGTTCAGGCAGACAGTGTAAAGTGTGCAAATTGCCAGACATAGAAGTGCACGGGGGTAGTTGAGAAGCAGTTTGGCAGCGAAATGATGTACTATTTGCAACCTATGCAACCAGTAAGAATCGAGTCCAAGTTAAAAAGAGTTGGCGTAATCCAGATGAGATAGAATTAGAGCTCATAATATGATTCTCTGGTAAACAGCTGACAGCAAAGAAATGGAAATGATCTTCTCAAGTGTATGCAGCAGGATGAAGCAAGTGGAGGCCACTGTTGGGAAAGGAGAGCTTATCATTAAAAGGAATTCCCAGGTTCTTCACAACCCTGGCAGGATTAAGAAGATAATCCAGCTCATTGGACCAGCAGGGAAGATGAGGCCCAAAAGTGGGAGGCTTTGCCTAGCAGGAGGATCTCTGCATTGTCCCCATTTAACTTCACACAGGTCAGATGCATCCAGGCGACCACCCTGGACAGACACTGGCAGAAAGTAGATTGGGAGAAAGTCTCATCCCCGGAAACGGAGGCGACTATCTGTGCATCTTAAGCATAAATGTTGATTTTAAAACCAAACACCCAGATCAGCCAAAGGAGATGAGGAAACAGTAAAGAGAGTCGGGCTGAGGGAGGACCCTTGGGGCACACCAGAGTGGACTTGGCATTCTTGTTCAGAGTAAGGGTGGGCATGAAACTCTGCTGGCTCTTTCTTTTAGAAAGGATCAAAACTATTTGAGTGCATTTTTTCCGACCATGAAGGCTGAAAGACGCTTTAAGAGGACCTATTGATTCACCAAATGATATGCAGCCGAGAGGGCCAGGCAGAGCTTGAGCCAAGATGCTTCTGAGATTGTTTGTGACAATTATTAAGGAAGATTCTGTTCTGAAGGCAGGTCTAAAACTGGACTGAGAATCATCTAGCAATTCGTTTTCTTCAAGATAGGCAGATAAATGTGTGGTAACTGCTTTTTCTCGGATTTGGACAGCAGAGGGAAGAGGGAATGAGTCTAAAATTAGAGAACAGTTTTGGGTCAGAGTTAGGCTTTTTTTTTAATAAGGTCTGGCTTTAGTTTTTTTTCCCCATAGTTGGGTTTGTTGCCGAGAAAGAAGATGTGCTACAGAGTGAGGTAAGGATAGGAGTGATGAGGTGCTGTAGTAGTTGGAAGATTTTCAGGGGTCAAAAGGGGAACCCAATTTGACTTGAGCTAGAAGCTTTACAACACGTCCTAAGAGGATGCTTTACATTCAGGAAGGGAAGCGCCCGTGGTCTTCTAAGTATTTTTTTTTAGCAGACTGTCAGTATTGGAAATGTGTGAGAATTCAAATTTATTTTAAAGAATTTGTCACAAAAATAATGCACCAAGTCATTACAAAAGATTGAGAGCGGAAAGTTATGGACCGAGTCGAAGTAGCATGAACTAAATGATTAACTATGAAGAAGTGTTCAAATGCCAGATAGTTAGATTGAGCAACTTTGTTAGAGAAATATTTGCCTTTGACAGCTCTGTTCTGCTCTGTATAGTTGAGGATGGCTTCTTAATAGAATAATTTGGCTTGTGAGTCATGTGAGATTCTCTAACTGGCCTCGTGTTTCCTACAAATTATTTCAGCTGCTCTTAAATGGTCAGCATACAATTCTAATCTGCTCTGTATAGTTGTGAATGGCTTCTTATTAAAATAATTTGGCTTCTAAATTGTGAAATTATCCAACTACCCTCGTATTTCCTAAATGGTCAGTGTACCAGGGTGCACATGGCCAGGGTCATTGTATGACCTTCCCCCTGAAGGGGGCGATGGTGTCACTAGCAGAGGCAACCAAGCACTGAAATGAGTGGCATTGGATTCAGTTTATTACAGTGATTTCCAGGTGTTTCGTTGCAGGGCGTGTTCTTAGTTGTGTTGCTTGGTCGTGGCGAGGGTAGATCGTATGGTGTTAGGAAGAGTGAGAAATCTTCGATGGAATTAGTACTACTGCTTGGTTTGTTCCAAAAAGAGTTAGGGGTGATTTCAATTAAATAAGTAATTGTTAGTGAATAATGGATCAGCTGAATGGGTGGGCGGAATGACTTTCTAGGTGAGACCAAGTGTAGATGGGGTTTGTTGTATCAGAATTAAGGAAATCACCACAGTAATAATTCAGGCCACCTAAGAAAAGAGAGTTAGCAACTTTCAAAACATAAGGCTTGAGGTATTGGGTAACAGATTTATTGAATTCAGTTTTGGAAGATATATAAGGGCCCCAGTTACTGAGACCGTGGGGAAGATACTAAGTTTGAAAATAAAGCTCTCCACACTGGGAACATCCGTGTTAACACTACAATCTTGTAACCTAGAAAAAGGTAACAACATTCCCGCCTCCCATTGTGGTGCATCTATCGTGGAGAATGATGGCATAGGTACATGGAATGGCTTCCACTAAGTCAGAGTCAAAGGAGTTATTCAGCCCAGTCTCCACGATAAAAAGGCTTTTGTGCGTGTAGCTCTCAATAAAGTCATACACTTCCAGTTTGCGCTTGGGCAAAGATCTAACATTAATGAAGACGGCCGTTCATGAAGTTCATTTAGTATTAGGAGTCGTATTGCTGCTGCGATTCGGTATGCCCTAGGTAAGTGGTGCCCTAGGGGGAGGACAAAGGTTTGATCCAAAAAGGCCACAGGAGGTACAGGTACATAAATCATGCTCCTTGTTGTGAAAGGGAGGGCACTGAGTCTAAAACTGACCTGAGCGATTGATTTTCAAGAGGTCCTCGGTGAAATAGCAGATCTTTCCTGAAGTGGGAGAGCCAATATTTCTGGTGCTGTGCGTGGTCTGGGCGCAGATGGGCATGCCTTTGGAGTGCCTTTGGGAGAGCCAATATTTCTGGTGCTGTGCGTGGTCTGGGCGCTGATGGGCATGCCTTTGGAGTGCCTTTGGGAGAGCCAATATTTCTGGTGCTGTGCGTGGTCTGGGCGCAGATGGGCATGCCTTTGGAGTGCCTTTGGGAGAGCCAATATTTCTGGTGCTGTGCGTGGTCTAGGCGCAGATGGGCATGCCTTTGGAGTGCCTTTGGGAGAGCCAATATTTCTGGTGCTGTGCGTGGTCTGGGCGCAGATGGGCATGCCTTTGGAGTGCCTTTGGGAGAGCCAATATTTCTGGTGCTGTGCGTGGTCTGGGCGCAGATGGGCATGCCTTTGGAGTGCCTTTGGGAGAGCCAATATTTCTGGTGCTGTGCGTGGTCTGGGCGCAGATGGGCATGCCTTTGGGAGAGCCAATATTTCTGGTGCTGTGCGTGGTCTGGGCGCAGATGGGCATGCCTTTGGAGTGCCTTTGGGAGAGCAAATTTTTCTGGTGCTGTGCGTGGTCTGGGCGCAGATGGGCATGCCTTTGGAGTGCCTTTGGGAGAGCCAATATTTCTGGTGCTGTGCGTGGTCTGGGCGCAGATGGGCATGCCTTTGGAGTGCCTTTGGGAGAGCCAATATTTCTGGTGCTGTGCGTGGTCTGGGCGCAGATGGGCATGCCTTTGGGAGAGCCAATATTTCTGGTGCTGTGCGTGGTCTGGGCGCAGATGGGCATGCCTTTGGAGTGCCACCAAGGCAACTGCTGTGCGGACGAGCAGTGTATGTCATCAAAATAGTCCACTTTAGGTGCATGGGTGTGTCTTCACAGAGCACTAGTGTGCATAGTCTGAAAAACTGTGTGGACAAAGATAAACACTAACTAAAGCTAAGCAACTCCAGCCTCCAATGCAATGTTCCCCTTTCCTAGAGGATACTGAGAAAAGAAACCTAAATAAAATAGGGGTGAGTACCCATAAAACACAGAAAATAAGTGAAACTCCCAGGTATCGTCGAAGGCAGCAGGCACACGCTTTTAGGGCGGTGTCTCTGGGAACTGGGCAGCTTCAAATACAACGAAATCAGAACTTGGTGGAGAAAAGGTAATGAGTTGCAGAGCTTCCTGCTGTCACAGGTCAGGCAGACAGGCCGAATCTATGGCATAAGCACAGTACTTGTTATAAATATGGCCGCCTTAGGAGGAGAGGAGATTCTTCACAGAGTGCCAGAGCGGTTAGTCCCAAAAATAGTGCGAGCAAATTAAAACAATAACTGCTGCTCATCGACTCCAGTCTCCTAAATACGTTTATCACATGACTTAATGTCACCAAGGACGCAGTGCTCCAGTCCTGGGAAATCTGTTTACAAATCATTGTTTTTAAGCGTGTTAGTCGATTCAGCAGAACTGAACCAGATATAGAACTCCCAGAATGCACAGGGTTGTTAAACAAGAATACATTACTCAGTCACTGTACTCTCGTAGAAGATTGTTTTGCTGCAGGACAGCCTAAAATCCAGTGTTCAGTTGAGTCTGAAAAAAGGCATGAGGACTAAATGAAAGTGGTCCACGCTGTGAATTGTGTCTGACTGAAAAACACTGCTTGGTTGGTAGGAAGACGGGTCAATGATGCTGCCCAGAGTGTCCAATAATGGCACGAGAGTGACCAGGAGTGACTGAGGGTGTGCAGCAAATGAGTTAGGGAATGAGGAATAAATGAGGTTGTTGATGTGAATTGATTTTCAAAGCGATATACCAGTGAGTACAGAGCCTGCGTAAAATCCGATTTATATATGAACTTTTGTAGAGAGTATGGCTGAAATGAGTAAACCAACACGTTATTTATTTAGCACCCTTAGTTAGCACCCTTAGTTAGCACCCTTAAAAACGATCACTATCAATTAGCAGTGCAGGGTTTGGTAAGGTACGTGTAGCTTCCTTACAAGAGAGTAGGCGGGGAACTGTTACCCCCATGACTTCGGCCACTCCCACTAGCTCTGCACAAGGACATCGCAACCACAGATCGACTAACTCACCCACTATTGAATACCGCCCACTTGTCAACTGACTGATTGATAAGCTGTCCCTCCTCTAAAACACTGTGGAAACGTGAAATAAGCCAGAAAGGGACGCTGGTGGTGTTAGACGTCTCGCCATAGGGTTATTACCTTTATTGAATGAAAATCTGGACAAGATGGAATAGAAGGGAGGGGGGTTGGAAAAGAAGGAATAACGTTCTTGGGCAAGGTAAGGTGTAAGTATATCCTCCATGCAAAGCCAATTCAGGAAGGCTTCTACACATGCACCCACTGCCTTTGGGCAAGGCGGTGGTGGGGAAAAACATGTACCACCTCATCCTTGGGCAAGGCAGGGGCTAAAAGTTTCAATCATTTTTAGGAGTGGTGCGTGTCAGTTTGCAGTCTTTGAAAACTCTAAAAAGTGGTGTACAAAATGCATTGACAGATTTTTCCTCAACTAGTTCTGCAACTCAAACCCCACTTGCAGGTCATGTTTGATGTATCTGAGTGGGATGCAGCACGGCTACATAGAAGGCACTGGGTTCAGCACACACCTGAACCAAATACAGTCTGAAGTCAGAGGCTGCAGGTGGTCTTTAAGAACAATCGTGCACTCTGGATCTTAGATAGTCTAAGTGGTTTCCACAAGAGAAGCAAGCCCTTCGCCTTGCGACAGTTTTTGAAAAACTTTTTAAAATATTCATGTTACTGATTATCAAAACATAAGTCCACTCTGCTACATGAAACTTCTTTTATTGTTAACTTGATTTCCTGTAGACCATTTCTGTTTTTGGCAGGTAAACCTCATTTTAATTTGGTGTTCTTTTCCACTTCCCAGTTACTTGCCGTTTCTCTATTTTCTTTTTTCACTTTCCCCAGAAAGCCCCAAAAAGCCCACACTGGCTCTATTTATGACCACAATACTAGAACAAACAATGGTTTGCTGAGCATTACTCTTTGCTGGCGATGAGGGAGCGGTAGTGTTTATACTTGCACTGTTAACATCGTTGAACTGAATTTCTACCTCTGACCATCAATCTGCATTCCTGCCCTCACCATGACTTTAGTGTCACTCAACAACTTGCCGGGTAACCACTTTTAGGTTTCCACTGTGATTGAGTGGTAACATCTACTGATCCTACTTTTAACTATGAAATAGAAGACCAAAAGCAATTCAACGGAGACCACCATATAGGTAAATTGTTGGGTTTTCTATCACCATAATCACACTGATATTCTGCCTCACAGTTTAGTCTATCTGCAATAATATGTAGCATTTCCAATGCTAAGCGTGCTATGAACGTATTTGCGTATTAATCCACCTGTGTTTGAACATTCTGCCTTGAAGTCATAGCTCCGTCCCTTTAACGTGTGTACACCGCTGGTATCGTAAGTGTCCCATTTAAGTGTAGGAATCCTATAGAGAAGACCAAATAACTTTCCACACTCCATACCAGCATGCTCTCTACCTGGTTAGGAGGGTAAAATGGATTACAGACCCCATGTTTACACCATCCCATATCCAGGGTGCGCAGACTACCAATAGGTGAAAGTGCCCTCTTCAGTTATCCAAGATTGTACTACCTTCCGCCTTGGCACACAGCACATCTTCATACTCATTCCACTGAATGTTTCCATTTTACAAAAGTGAGACCTACTGTTTTTGTCAATGCATGTAAAGAAATGGTCGTGCAGCAGAGAATGCAATCCGCCGAATTTAAACAAAAAAAAGTAGGCCAGTATTTACAGGAAAAAGCACGAATGATCAAGGGTACATTTAGGGTGACTTATGTTTCTCGTAGTAACTATCAGCTGAGTACTCAGCTCTCTTTCATGTGGCATTAACAGCATGTTGCCAAACACAAAAAAGGTGCATGAGAGCGGTAGGCATGGAAGGGGCGAGGCTGGAAGATAGAAGATGCCAATTTTTCTTCCATAGAAGGGCACTGTTGGACTTAAGACTGGCCTTGGAAGCCTACGAACAAAGAGCTTTCAGCCACTTAACTTAAAATATTTTGCCAGTAGTTTCCTGCTCAGATGGCTTAAGATTGTTTCCTAGTGCCTAATGTCAGTCACCTTTCACTTCATCTCTTGTATTAATATGTATTACATTGAATAATTATCTTTATGCTCGCTATCCATTCCCTTTAAATATTTCTCTAGGGCTAATCTGTCAGCTTGCAGAACATCAAAGAACTTAAAACTTTAAAATCATAATAGGTTTTGCGGGGGAGCCGGAATTAAGCTGAAAACTAGGTTGGACTTCCAGGCTCTACAAGGGGGATGGAAACAGGCATGCTAAACATGCCTGAGGCCTTTTTTCTGCCAGCAGAAGCAAATATGAACACACCCTCTGCTTCTAATATTATTCCTTGAGGGTGGCCATTGGTGTAATGTTGGTTTTACCCAGTTCCCTTTGGGGATACAGGCTTATGTAGCTAATGAAGAATTGCAAATTATTATTTTTAAAGCGATACAAAATGAAGAAATTATAATAGATTATTTGAAGTTGAATTTGCTAAATACTTTACTGTAACTCACAAAATATGTTTGTTTTATTTTTAATAAAGCCTGTAAGTAATCGGTAAGTTTGTGTGTTGCAGTAGTCATTAAGCACAGTGTACTGCTAATGAGTCTGTACTGAGCAAAAGTCCTAACAGTGATGCTATTAACACTCTTCATCCGTTGGTCTGATCGGTTATGGCTTCCACATTTCAATTCCACCCACTTCATCATAGATTAATGGGTCAGTTCACATCTGCCATTGACTAATTTCACCGTTAGTAATGGCATTCTTTCACAAGGACCACATCTGCACACAAGGTAGTTACCTTCAGTGTCATGGACACCTATGGCAATGTGTGCTTTTTGAGACCAAAAAGCACACAAATGTACACCAGCTTCTCCTCTAGCGACAAGTTGAAAGTCAGCCACATCACTCCACTCACATGGACCGGCCATTTCACCGTCCAATTCCACATAACAAAGCGATCACCCACCACTACGGAGTCTAACAACACCCCATGCCGCTGCTAGAAGAAAGTTACAGAAGCAGAATGGCTCAATGCCCTCCAACTACACTATCTAGACCCCACCAATGACCTCATCAACAACACAAACAACACAAAAAACGTCCACAACTGGATCACTACCTGCATCCATGTCCCTGGGCCCCTGAAAAACACCAAACTCAAAAGATCCAACAAACAAGCTAGCTGGTACAACGCTGACCTCAGAGAGTCCACGAGAGTTTGCACTCAACTCGAAAGGAAATGGAGAAACACCCGAGGAACCATCACAAGGAACACATATAAGTCCGCACTTAGACACTATCACGGTCAAGTGAAAGAGACCAAGAAAAAGTCCCTGACCCTGAGAATCAAATCTAGCTCCAACAACTGCAAGGAAGTTTTCACCATTGTCAAGAAATTCACCAGCCCAGCAGCTGCACCCAACACCATCACCCCTACACAAGAACTCTGCAACAACCTTTCAGACTTTTTCTCCCAAAAAATCAACAAGATCTACAACAACTTTGAACCCAAGCCACCACCCATCAGCCATCCTAGCCTGCTAACCTCATCAACCAAAGGCCACCAACTGGCAGCATGGAACCCTCTATCCTTCGAGGACACTGCAGCAATAACGAAGACAGTCCACTCAGGGGCACCCACAGACAACCTGAGAATAGCCACAATCACAATTCCCCACAGACAACCTAGGAAGAGCCACACTTAGCGCTGCACTCACTTCCTTCATCAACACCTCCCTCAAAACAGCCAAATGGGCAGATAGCTGGAAACACACTGAAGTCACCGCCCTCCTCAAAAAACCCTCAGCTGACCCTGAAGGACACTGCAACTACCAACCCATCTCGCTCTCCTCCCAGCCAAGATCACCAAGAAGACCATCAACAGACAACTCTCTGACCTCCTAGAACATCTCAAACTCCTGGACAACTTGCAATCACAATTTCAAAACAATCACAGCACTGAAACAGCCCTCATCACTGCCATAGATGACATACAAACCATCCTCGACCATGGACAGACCACCGACCTCATCCTCCTCGGCCTCTCTGATGTTTTTGACACTTTCTCCCACCACACACTCATCACAAAACTACACAAAGTGGGAGAACAAGGACCAGCACTCAAATAGATAGCTTCCTTTGTCCCTGGATGGACATGAAGAGTCAGGCTCAAGAGGTTCACATCAGTACCTAAGGACCTCATCTGCAGAGTCTCACAGGGATCATCACTCAGCCCCATACTTTTCAACATATACATGACTCCTCTGGCTGACATCATCAGATCCCACAGAATCAACATCATCTCCTACACTGACGACAACCAGCTCATTCTTGTCCCTCGCGGGCGACACCCTCACGGATGTATGTCGTTACAACGCACACTTTTACAACGCATGCACTTACAACGCATTTTTTACAACGCAAAATCCATTACAACGCACTACACTTACAACGCATGACACTACAACGCATTTTTAAAAACTACCTTTACAACGCATACCATTACAACGCATAATATTAAATTGCATTTAAGGTAAGTGTTGGATAGTATAGGGGTAAAAATTACTTTTCTAACTCCAGGGGGTGCAACAGTAGGGTAAGTGTTGGATAGTATAGGGGTAAAAATTACTATTCTAACTCCAGGGGGTGCAACAGTAGGGTAAGTGTTGGATAGTATAGGGGTAAAAATTGCTATTCTAACTCCAGGGGGTGCAACAGTAGGGTAAGTGTTGGATAGTATAGGGGTAAAAATTGCTATTCTAACTCCAGGGGGTGCAACAGTAGGGTAAGTGTTGGATAGTATAGGGGTAAAAATTGCTATTCTAACTCCAGTGGGTGCAACAGTAGGGTAAGTGTTGGATAGTATAGGGGTAAAAATTGCTATTCTAACTCCAGGGGGTGCAACAGTAGGGTAAGTGTTGGATAGTATAGGGGTAAAAATTACTATTCTAACTCCAGGGGGTGCAACAGTAGGGTAAGTGTTGGATAGTATAGGGGTAAAAATTACTATTCTAACTCCAGGGAGTGCAACAGTAGGGTAAGTGTTGGATAGTATAGGGGTAAAAATTGCTATTCTAACTCCAGGGGGTGCAACAGTAGGGTAAGTGTTGGATAGTGTAGTGTAATATTATGCGTTGTAATGGTAGGCGTTGTAATGGAATGCGTTGTAAAGGTAGTTTTTAAAAATGCGTTGTAGTGTCATGCGTTGTAAGTGTAGTGCGTTGTAATGGATTTTGCGTTGTAAAAAATGCGTTGTAAGTGTAGTGCGTTGTAAAAGTTGCGTTGTAAAGGTTGTTCCCCCACCCTCACCACCAAGTCAAATTTAAAACAATGCTTAACCAGCATGGCCAATTGGATGAATGAGAACTGCCTCAGGCTGAACAACGACAAAACAACTGAAATACTGATCTCCTCAAATAAGAGCTCACCTTGGGACACTACATGGTGGCCTGCCAAACTCGGACCCACACCCACCCCAGTCGACCATGCTAGACACTAACTCATGCTCATCCTGGACACCAACCTCACAATTAACTTCCAGGTCAACGCTGTTCCCTCCGCATGCTTTCACATTCTGTGCCTATTATGTAAAATCTTTAAGTGGCTTCTACTGGACACCAGACGCACCATCATGCAGGCCCTAATCACAAAGAGATTGGACTACGGAAACGCACTCTACAACGGCAGCCCAATCCATCTTCTTCACAGACTTCAAACTATCCAAAACACCACTCCCAGACTCATCCTTGACCTCCCGCGTCGATCCCACACAACTCATCAGAGAGCTCCACTGGCTCCCATCCAGAAACGCTGCCAGTTCAAACTTCTTGCACACACATTCAAGTCACTGCACAACACGGGACTTGCATACCACTTCCACCAACCCACCAGACAAATTCTCTCAGCATCACTCTCACTTGCACACACACCCCGCATCCACAGAAGCAGAAGGGTAGGTCAATCTTTCTCCTACCATGCCGCCAAATTCTGGAACGACCTCCCCTAACGCATCAGGGCCTCCTTCTCACTTCTTGAATTCTGCAAAAAGCTAAAGACCTGGCTTTTCATTAAGTCTTCTTGCAGGACCATCGAGACAGCCTGTACTCCAGCCCAGTCTCACCACAAGCCTACTTTCACCTACTCAGTGCCTGGATACCCTCACGGTTTTCAAGCAGTCCTCTAAAAATCCACATAACATTACATTAGCCAGCATATTTGTTTTTGGGGGGGTGGGTGTAGAGCCTAGCACATCTCCCAAAATGAAGTTTTACAAAACCTATGAAATAATAAAACAAGCAGCCAACACCAGACCTCTAGATCTTACCAATGTTTGTGTATTTTCTTTTCCTTGGATGGATACGAATATAAACAGGTACTGTGCAGCAGTGTTCATGAGTCAATACTCCAACATCTGATTTGTCACTGTGCAAAACCTCAGTCACAGATTATAGGACCCCCGTTGTTTCAAAGCGGCATTGGTGCATTGGACACATGGAGAGAAGCACTGCTGAGACAAACACTAGTAGTACTGTCAGTGCGCATGCGTACGGCAGTGGCAGTGGTTTTGGAATATTCCCCGGTCTAGTTGCTGCAAGTTGGTCATGGTGGGAATAAACTCCGTATTACGCACATTTATCGTAGTCACACATATCTGATGCAGCGGCCATTTTAAGAGTTTTTTTATTCAGCATCAGAAGCAGGCCACACTATTCATCACAAGCTGATGAAGTTGTGGCCAATTTGGTAAATTTTCAGTTAACCTGGTACAGTTTACGAGGAAGACGCCCATTGCGCAGGGACCCAGCACACAACGTGTTAATCTGCGCTGGCCGAGTTAGAGTTGTCAAGTGGTGCATTCTCAGCCAGTTCACAGCGCGGTAACATGCACACCTCAACGCGCGGTGATATGCACACCTCAGACTTTTTCTACCAATCATGTGCCAAATGAACAAAGACTTGTGCACGGTTCTCGTTCATCACTTATTTTTGGCAACGTTTTCAGCATGGTGACGTGCACACTTTCTCCATTTATGGCAACATGTAATATATCTTATTAGTTCATCTCAGGCAATACCTTTTCATTTAAAATTGATATTTTTATTTTTTGCATTTTATTTTCTTTAGCAGTTTTACAATTAGTATTTGCATAGATACATTTGTGATGCTATCTAGTTTTATTTCAAAATAACTATTGGTTATATTGTGCAGAGTCTACAAATGCAGTGTGGTGCAGCACCCCCATCCTTCTTAGAGGTACTGGGTGTTCTACCTATTGCCTGGAAGAATTGGTACAATGCCTTTGTTACTTACATAGGGGCGATAGAAGCGTCACGGTGCAGGCCTGAGAGTAAAAATATTTGTTACTTCATTTACTGGGTTTTGAGGGCAGATCAATTTTCAAACATTTACCACCATTGGTGAGAGATCAAGGAGAGGAGGATTTGATGAATATGTGAAAACAGTAAAAGAAATTGGAGTTACGTTTTGATATACAGTCCAGTCTTGTAGTCATCCGCCACAAATTTTTCAAAATAGAACAGATGACAGGAGAAGATGGGGATGCTTTTGTTTCTGCACTCAGGAAATTAAGTGCAGACTGTCAATTGAAGGTGTTAAGGAAAAGCTGGTCAGAGGCAAATATATCTGCAAGTGTTCAGACAAACAATACAATAGAAACTGTTATCAATGGGTAACCCGTCACTAGAGGAAACTATTCGTACTGCAAAAAGCATTGAGTTGTCCAAAGTATCTGTGAAAGAGTTAGAGGAAAAGAACAATGCGGCTGTTGGGGCAGTTGAGGTCAGAGACCTCAAACCTAAAGTTTTCTCACGTGCAGAAATAAAAAAATGGGGATCTGCGCATCTGCGTGGACTTACGCAGTATGAATAAAAACATCTGGATCAATTCTCTTCCCTTGCCTAAAATCACGGAATTGCTTACAATGCAATGATAGATTCGTCCAAATGGTTTACAAAATTAGAGCTGGCCTCTGCTTGCCATCAGGCGTTGTTGGACCCATTTTCCAGACATTTTACAGCATTTGTATCACCTATTGGTTCATACCAGTACTGTAGGATGCCATTTGGGCTGGCGTCAGCGGCAGCAGTTTTTCAAAGAATCATGAGTCACATGTTAAGAGGAGATAGTGGTGTTGCCATAATCCAGGATGATTTGCTGATTTTTGGGGAAACTAGAGAGAGTAATGACACTGATGCAAGTCTTGAGGATTATGCAGGACAAAGGTGTTGTTCTTAAAAGCGAAAAGTGTCTTTTTCTAAAGGACAGAGTAGAATACTTGGGACACGTGGTGTCAGAACATGGAGTTAAACCAAGACCGGGTTTATTTAAAGCTATAGTGGATGCTACTGAACCTGTTGACATGAGTGGTTTTAAATCCTTTATTGGTCTTTGTGAATTCTACTCATCATTTGTGCCAGACTATGCGTCCCTGGTAAAGCCACTCACTAACATGCTAAAAAACCGTGCCATTTCAATGGGACATGAGCTGCCAGGATACGAATGGATTAAGTCTCAGTTAGTTGGACCTAAGATCCTTAAGCCCTTTGATCCGAAAATAAAATGCACCATCTCTATTGATGCCAGTGGGCCTGATTTGGGGGCAATACTCACACAGGACAAGGAAGGTACTGAAAATACATTAGGTTATGCCTCAAGGGTGTTGAGGGGAGCTGAAATAAATGTCTCAGTTGTTGGGAAAGAACTGTTGGCCTGTTGGTGGGCTATCAGAAAATTCCATCCCTATATCTGGGGAAGCCATTTTGTTCTGCGCAAGGATTATAGCCGTTAGTTTCCATTCTTGCTGGTGATCGGATTAGGGAACACACCCCAAGAATCGCCAGGTTGTCCACTAAACTTTTGCAATATGATTTTGGGGTGGTGTATCTGCCTGGGAACAAGAATGGCAGGGCAGATTTTCTATCAAGATTCCCTGTTGTTGAAGCTGATGTAGATTTAATGGAAGACGAAGATCAGGATAACTATTTTAGAGTGTTCATTGATGTGGAGAACATGTGTGCTGGGGGTGAAATGGAGTGGAGGAGTGAGGTGGCTAGAGACGAGGCAATAGGACACATCATGAAGTATGTGAAGGAGGGCTGGCCAAAAGAAAAGAATGTAATGTACCAGTTCCAAACCTTCATGAAAGTATCACAAGAACTCTCTGCTGAAGATGGCATTTTGATGCGTGGTGAAATATTGATACCCCCTGAAAGTTTAAGAACTAGAATAATAGTGCGTGGAAAACACTGCAGCTGGCTTTGTTACAGGGGGCCGATATTGCAGCTATGTGGCAAAACCAGCCCCCAGTAGCAAAAATGGCCCCCAGGGGTCCAAAAACGGCCCCACCCTGGCGGCCCACCGGGGGAACTTCAGGAGCCTTTGTGTGCCATCTGATTCCTTAATGTTTTAAGTAGAGGGACCATTTGACAGTTGTTGGAGCGAGTATTGACTCATGAACTCTGCAGCTGTACCTGTTTATCTACAATAAATCACAATGATTTATGTGTATTTGTAGTTGCTTACTACAGTATTCATATCTAAACCAATTATATATGCACATCGACTCGTCTGTGAATGCAAGGCAATTAATTTTTATAAAATAGCTGAGTCCACAGTTAAAATGTAGCCCATTCATTAATAAACATACTATTATTATTAAATTATGAGATTATGAATATACATATGGTGCGCAAAAAATATACACTAAGGAATGTGAAACTCTGTACTTTTGCAGTTCTCCATTGATATTTGCAACTCTTCAAGCTAATATCAGTGATGAACTATGGAATCAAAAGCATTATTGGTGATAAGAGAAAATGCGACGCATGCTTACAGAAACAACAAAGTCGCACCGACATGTGAAAAGAATATATTTTGACTTCAGCGTTACGTTTTTTAGAAATCACCTTTTTGGTCTCAACACATAAACCGGTAACAGCTGAGAATTTAAGAAGACAGCATTTTTAAACAGTTGTGTCGTTCTTGCTAATATCACTTAAACGTGCTCACAGTTTGAATAAACCACGTAGTGTGTATATTAAAACAATGAATAGTTTGCTGTTAATATGTTAGTTTTCACATGATATTCACATTTTAGTGCATCGTTCTCAGAATATGAATTAACAATATACCTCATCACAATAAATACACAGAAATATATACAAGTACATAAAAAAGCACTAGATATTGTTTAACCAGCTAAGCACAATAATGCCCCTCACTCCCAGCTTGTTAAGCATTGAAGCGTCAGTCGAAGGAACCTTCAGCTGCTATTAAAAGTTTGAAAGATAAACCCCTGGAGGGCCATCTGCAAAAATAAAGAGGATGCTGCCCGGATGTGAGGTCTTAATAATATGCTGAGGGCACATTGAAAGTGCATGTGATGACATAAAGTACAAGCATCCAGCAGCCTGGGAGGTGGAGCACAAGATGAGGCCACAAGCTCCCTTCCTCCAGCCTCTGTCGGCCTCTGGCTAGGGGGACCGAGCTCCCACCAGCGGCGGCACCTCCGCTATGGGGGAGGAGCGTCGTCCCCCCTGTCAGCACCCTCAAAAACGTGAAAAATAAAACGATAATAAAACGGGTTTTAAACTTGTTTTTATTATTGTTGTATTTTTCGTCTATGTTTGCCGAAATCAGTCTTGGGGGCGGGGCCAGGGGATGACAGGCACTGAAGGGGGTGGTAGGTGCACTGCCTTCAGTGCGCATGTGGGTTAACCAGCCGTCTCAGGATGGCCAAACTCACTTGCGCACTGACGCGGTCTCCAACCAGAGCTGCATTGCCGGGTTGAAGACAGCATTCAAAAGCTCCCTGTCTCCCTGGGAGCGCAAATCAAGGGCGTTTAGCCCAATCCTGGCGCTGCTTTCATGTTGTGAGAGCAGCGTCAGGGTTGGCGCAACGGATTCTGGGAGCCTGTCTACAGAGGAGCACAAGAGCATAATGTGGCTGAAGGTAAATTCTTATTTTTTATGAGAAAATAAAATTCCGTCCTAATCCCATTCCCCCCTCCTCCTCTGTGGCGCCACTCTGCCCTGCCACCACTGGCGCCACTGGCGCCCACTCTCTAAAAATAGTGGGTGACTCCGTCCACTGCATGTGTCTCTTGAAGTTAGTCTCTTTAGGGTGAGGGATGTCACGAAGGGGTTGGAGGGAGTTTAAAAGAGCTGCCTATTCTGTTGGTGCCAGAGATTGGCCCAAGGAAGGTGTGTTCTAAATCAGTTCTACTGGAGTGGTGTAACATTCGGCTGTCCAAAGAAAGTGTAGTAGAAGCTGAGGGTGACTGATTAGAAAAGGTTGTTGCTCTCACCTATCGGCCCAGGTAGTAACAGCTAGCTTGTGATTAGACATATTGATGAGCCATTACCGCAGCCATTTGAAGATCAGGCGATCTACCTTGAATCAAAGGAAGCCTCCTCTTGTTCTCCGAGGTGTGATCAAGTTTTCTAATGCATGAAGTTAGCGGGACGCCAGCATTTTTGATGGGCTCGAGTCCTCTGCAGCAGGTAGGCAAGAAAGGTCCTGGAAGATCAACAATTTGTATTCCTAATACTTAAATGATGTACGGCTTCAACACGTTCTGTGACTTTTTCGACCCTTAAGAATCCCCTCAGGTAATTCTATTAGACGTCTACTCAAAAAATGTAAAGTGCTCCAATACCTTCGGGTCTAGCTAGCACTATTTAAAACTCAATAAATGAATAAATAAACCAACTATGATTCCACCTGCAGCAATACATTATTTGCCACCAGTTCCCAAGATTTATTGTGGTGCAATAAATAACAGTGTTATATTGTTATGGCCAATTATGAACACAATCTTGCCAATATAAGGGTAATAATTGTCAGCTGGCCCGATTACAGCCCCTAAAACCAAGTTTTTAGTGGGTAAATTAGCATAGTCTCATGAATAAAAGAACAATAAAGTTTGGCAATTGTTTTACCATATCTCTGTGTCCTGAAAGGCTACTCTGTCCATGCCCCGTTGATGTTTGCTTAGCAAGCAATGCTTAATCGGTAATGCAAATCATTTTTGGATCCCAGTAGGGAGCCTCCTTGCTGTCTATCTGCAAACCTGTGCTTTGGCTTGCCTTACTATCCTCTGCTGAGGAGTTAGGAGCCGTTCAGTGTCAATAACCACAAGGAATCAGAGGTACTTGTCACTGCAAGCTTAGTTGCTCTCTTAGGGGCCGGTTGTATTAAGCATTTTAACTGTCACAAAATTTCCAATTCGACATTTGCAACGTTAAGTTATTTCTCCTATGGACTAGTCCCAATTTAGCTGTCAGCAAAGTTTCTTCAATTCCTACCATGGGTTTCTGCCTGGATTACGAATCATTATCTGGTAGGGACAAGTTGTAGGCATGCCTTCGAAATACTGAATTGGTATCTTATGCATCAATGCTTTGCGACTGACATCTTGAAAATTTACAGACACTTCAAAGCAGTTGGTAATCCATCCACAAAAGGGAACTGGTTAACTTGGGATTGGGACCCCTTCTCCTTTGTGACTATAACAAAAAAAAAGTTGTAGAGTAGGCAGTGGTCTAGGAGGAATATGCCACATTACATCGCATGCTTTTTGAACAACGACTTGCTCTAGTGAGGGCGCTGGATGTTGAAATGGTATAATTTACTATTCCAACTCCAGTCTGTTGAACAGTAGGGAAGGTGTTAGATTTTAAATCCAACACCTTCTGACCCCTAGAGCAAGTCAATGTTCCGACTTGCGTTGTAATGGCATGCATTGTTACAACGCCGTCGTTGTAATGACCGCGTCGTAATGGCATGAGTTATGTTGCATGCAGTGTAAACAATGTTTCCCGTCTAGGAGACTACTGCCAAACTTAAAGCAAGCTTAAAAAGGAAAACTTTTGTTTTAAAGTCAGCCCCTTTTCCTTTAAGAAAAAACCGCTGCATTTAAAAGAAAGGTTTACCTTATTCGAAATGGACTACAGACCTGGTTGCCTGCTGACCATTGCAGGCCCTAGCCTGTGACTGAGGCCAATCCGACCTAATAAATATTGATTAATTGGGGTGGTATATAACTCAATCCAAATCTATTTTTTTAACACATCAGCCTAATGGCACATAGGTCGGTCCATACATTTTTATCCAGTATGTTGCAACAAGTAAATAGTACTACTGGCCCCTTGTTCCCAATTTCTGTCTACATGGCGCTCCCGTATTTGTATCTTCCTCTCTGCTGTTTTGAGGATTTTAGTGGACCTTAGAATGTGTCAGCCCAAGCTGTAGCATAGGTACCTATGGGTTCCATTGGCTTTTTATATCCGTGACGTGACCATTAGTGAGTTCTCTGTGTGGACCTTTGGGCAGACATACTGCAATTGATTGGGATCTTGGGGTCTCTCATCACCTTCTATAGGCAGAGGCCATGATATTACATTATACCACTGAACTCATCGCAAATAATAATCACAGCTTTGGTATTACCTGACCCATCATAGTTTCTACTGTTTACCAAAGAGGTTCAACTGAAGTTCAAAATCCACATGGGTACTGATTTGACTAGAAAGTGCAAGGTTCATTATGCAACTCAAAATAATGTTCGCCTTCTGCTCACCTATGCTATGCTATGCATTGCTATGTGGATTTCTAAAGCGCATGGCTACCCGTAGGCTTCCATGTGCAGGCTAAGACATAGCGTTGCTTCAGGACAAGTGGAGAAGCAAATAAGGCTATTAATGTGGATATAGCCAGACTTTTAGCCTTTTTCTGAACTGTGATTCGTTGTTTAGGCATCTTAATTCTGTGAGAAACGTGTTCCAAAGTTTGATGATGAGATATGAAAAGAACCTGGTGCCCCATCTGGCGTTGTGAAGAATCGACCCGTAGAGTATCTAAAAGCCCTACTGGAGGAGTAGTAGGTCAAGAGGGCCTTTATCATAGTGGGTCCTTTGGCGTTAAGTCCTCTATGTGCCAGACAGAGTGTTTTACATTTTATCTGTGCCTCAGTGGGGAGCCAGTGCAGAGAAACTAGAGCACTGTTTGCTGAGACAATTTTTAAGACCTTGTATAGGATCCTTGCTGCCGCATTTTGGACAACCTGGAGCCTTTTGATAACGTATTTGGGGGCACCTATGTACAGAGAGTTCCCGTAGACCAACCGGGAGAGAACAAGGGATTGGACCATAATTCTTCTGGACCCCTCGCGATAATGTCTAGAATTGTATGGAATGTTCTGAGGGTGCCAAAGCAAGTCAACACAGGTTTTTTGGCCTGTGTATTCATGGAAAGGGACTTGTCCAGCCATATCCCAAGGCTTTTGGTAGGGAAGGATGGGGATAGATGGCTTCCTTCACATGACCCCTCTTATGGTTTTAACAGCAACAGATTATTAGGGACAAGAATGTACTTATAAATAGATGAATCAATGCTCACACATGCTGCTTTAGTTCAGTCATATCACCAATATATTTATTATTTATTATGTTATTTATTATTGGAAAGTCAGCGATAACATTTTGCCTTCCAGCCACATGAGAGCATTGTATTGCAATTAAGTCGATTGTTTTTGAACTTAAAAAAAATTATTGAATTTTAACAGTTACAGCAATCAAAACAAAACAGCGTACCACAGCAGTGCAGAGATCCAAAACATCAGAAATAGAGAAATATCTACATGGCCAAGATATCCAAGTGCATACATACAAAACTCATATAGCAATGGTTACATAAACCGTACAGTGAGAAAGGAACAGAGTAACCAGTTAGGTACACAGCAGTTTCTGCATTGCTGCATGTACATTCTCTATATCTCTGTCTGTTACAGTACTGGCGGGCGCAGGCTGTTCCTGCGATGGGGTATCACCACCATCCCGCGTCGCCATGAGGTAAGTCTGAAATGGTAACCAAATATCCACTGGTGTAGAGGCAGGTGGCTGCAACTGTGCGTAGGTGTCCCTGGTGGTGTTGCAGTATGTCATGCTGCGTAACCAGGTTTGGAGTGTGGGGTGAGTGCGCACGCCCATCTGATGGCAATCTGATGTTTGGCAATTAGAAGCGCAATGGCAACAAAGTGACGCCTAGACTTGAGCAGGACATGCATGTAGGGCCATCAAAGGTGAAAGTGAGATCTCCATCTCAACCATCCTGAATAGTTCCACCAAAGACCGACCTCCTAGTCTGGTACAGGTCCATGTCATGTGTGCGAAGTCGGCCTCCAGGGAAAGACACCTCGGGCATGCATCTGACTGAGTGGGGTCAATGCGATGCAGTTTGCTGGGTGTCACATTCGCCCTCCATAAAAATGTTAAATGTAGCAACTTGTGCCGGAGGTTAGGGGATACTCGACATATCTGCGCGCAGCACCGACTCCACTGCCCATCCACAAGCAGGTGACCAAGATCGCGCTCCCACACCGCACGCACGTCCGTATCGTGACACAGGAGTAGCGCCACCGCCGCCTTATACATACGGGCCATCAAATAGCTCCCGTCCCCATCCCTATTCCCCCGTAAGAATAGGAAACTCTGGAAGTTCCAGGGGGTAACTGCTAAGGCTTGTAGTCTAAGCAATACAAACTGGTCCATAATAGTGGCATTTCTGAAACAAGGGTCTTCTGTGTGTGAGAAAATGTGCCCGCCCTTAAACAAATCTACAAATGTTATGAGATGGTATTTTGCTAATTTGCGCTTCACTAAAGTCTCCTGAAGTATAGGTATCCAGCCATTACCTGCCATGGTTAACGCAAGGGAGTACAATACACGAGATCTCGTTACTCGCAATAGCTTATGCCATGCCCAACTGGTTGTGGACAGTGTCTGGATGTCTTGCGGATCTCGCGGTAACTCAGACGGTAGCAATGTATGGAGAGGTGCAGGAAGTGCCAAATCAGCCTCCTGGCAATTAAGTAGATTGTTAATGTCAAATTGTAAAGTTTGAAAGATACCTCTGCTTTGGTTGTTTTCATGGTGTTATTGATCTTGATGTAGCAACTGTGAGTAGAAGGGAAAGTGGGGGTCTTTACAAGGGAGATTGGGGATAACTGATTGTCTGCCACCTAATTGCTGACAACATATTAAGTCTGGCACCAAGGTTACTCCGTTTTTGGTTTTTCTGTATTTTCACTTCAAAAGCCATCATAGATGCTTTAGTTTTAAAGAAAACCAAGGTGTCAGATGTCTTATGCACACTATCCCTCTTGCCGCCCTCTCAACCCCTGCCAAACACTGGCCAGTGTCAAAGTGTCAAAGAAAGCTTCAGTAGTACTCTGCATTTGGATGTGTCTTCAAAATGTATTTATTTAAAAGGAAGAGGGATCACAGACATATTTGGCAAAAGTCTCTCTGGCAGATGCACAGAAGCAGAGCTTCCAGAGGGGAGAGCATCACTCATTTATACTCCGCTTGAGACGTTTCTAGAGTAAGGTCACACGTGTAGATTTTGCTCTTTGGGAGAAGTTTCAAACATTATGTATTGGGAACAGAGCTACTCAAAACAAACCCTTCCTAAGTATCTACTGAGGAACGAGGCTCCTTCAAACAGCAATTTCCAGAATTTATGCTTCACGGGCCAAGTTACAAATTCCTTTTAGCTGTGAAGCAAGAGCTTCCTGATAACAAAATAACTAAAATAACTATGCTATGTTAACCATTGTGTCAGGATGCACTAACTGTGTTCATAAGCTCCATTGGGAGTGGGGCTCTTTTCTCTCTCACTATTCTCACCAGTGACCATATACATAGGAATATGAGGGCCAGTGGCGGAGGCAGGAAAAGTGGAAAGGAACAAGAGAGAAAACAGAGACAGATGGCTTCGCCACCTTGGCTCGTCACTCCTGTTGGCCAATGATGTCTGCAGGAGGTAGTAGATATCTATAAGACCAGTGATATCTGGTCGACTTTATGCTGGACGTTGACTGCGTACAGCACTTCATTGCCTTCTGGTTGGGTTTGTACTATATAAATACCACATAAATACACATCTTTAAGTAACTTACCATGTAGGTTTCTATGCTTGGCTGTAATAGGGATGACATCACTGATCACATCACATACAGCATCACAAACTACTTCATTCATTTGGACGTATAGGCACATCCTCAGGATTACAAATGTATGTGCTGGGTCAGTCTTGTCATGCCTCATAGTTGGGGCAAAGAGTAAAGGCTACTCAAGGAAAGGAAGTGATGGACTGAGCAGGATGATCTCCCATCAGCACTTTTACTCACAATGATCCCGAGCGGCGTATGCATATACCAGATCTATAATGGTCAGAAAATCCCCAAGGGATGTCATGGGGATGACATATTGAAGGACATTGTTTGAACGTACCTTCTTGACATTTATAAGAAGCCAGAAGGCAACTGAGGGTTTGGTGACTCGAAAAAGAAGTTGAGAATAAACCACACTCCACTCTTGTGGCACTACTAGGATTAATGTAATCTTTTTAGTGGAATTTAGAATCACTTGTGAAGAACTGGATTTTTCACCCTGTTTTAAGGCTAAGGAACCAGGATTATGCCAGAGTACTGCGAGACTGATAGGAACTCTATGGCACAGCCTTCTCTGATCACTTCCACTACCCAAGCATCTGAAATATATGCCTCCCTAGCTGGAGCTCTGTCAATGCACCACTAAAGCCAGCCTTCTGGTCCTTAGCATCTAGGGGGTTCTCTGTGTTGTTTAGCCAACAACAGCACGCTATGAACAAAGGGTCAAAAATGAAACACTCTAGGGGATAGAAACCGCAGATACCGCTTGCACATCCTTAAACTCAGATGTTGTTGTCCCTGTTTCATCACTGAAGTAAGATGGGGCCCTTGCTTTCCATGAAACAATTACACGAAGACAAGAACCTGACTAGAAGATCTATTATTCCAAGTGCCACACCGGTCCCAGGTGTGTACCTCGGAGCACAGAGCTGTTACCCCAGGGAGACTGCGCGAGGCCAAGCGATAAAAGCGCAGAGCCGGCAACGCAGGAGGCTACAAAATATACCATCACATCACAGAACATAACAACAACCATCAAAGAATGTTTGCACCTTCAGTCCCGAGCATCAGTGCTAGATTTTTAGGGCTGTTACTAGGATATCTGTCACCTTAAGCAAAGTGGAATGTTCCTGCCCCCGTAATGACCTTACTACCACATTAAAGAAGGGTTTAAAGGAAGTCTTTAATCTGCCTCAGTCAGGGGAAGGCGTCATGTCCCTTTTATCAGAATTAGCCACTCTAATCAAACAAGATTATCACTCATCCAACTTAGTGTTTTCTCCAAATAGATTTTGCACAGAAACGCGACCAAACCTATGCGCTGCTGGCCCACGGCCGTACCCAGATGTGATAAATGCACTTTTATGTATGAATTATTTATTCTTGCATTTTTCACACTGAAAGTTGAACTGTTTTAAAGTGTTTTCATCCTGTGTCAGGCATGGGAACTGTGGCAAAGGCAGAGTAAGGACCTCATTTAGCCCTTTAGATCTCTGCCCTCCCCTCCTGCCTGTCGCATTAAATGTTTCACGCTGGGCTTTAAAGCTTTAATGCTTCACCCCCCTGAAGTCACGGTGGATCTGTCAAAGATGTTTTTCGGAAGACTGACTCTCTTCAGGATAAAAAGATACTATCCATGGTACGCTAGCAGGTTATCCCAGTGCGTGTGGGATGCTTGTGCACTATTCCAGTCCAGAGCAGCCATGGTACACATGGTGCATCCAGAAAGAGGACATGATGTTGGAAGGGCCACCTTACACAAGGCCCTATCGACCCCACACACATCAGCAGCAGCCCCCCAGGAGGGATTGTATGATGGTGGAGCCGGGGGTGACCCTGCTTTGCAATAACTGCCGCCCACTGCACTCTAAATGAAGCAGGGGGTGTGAAAGATGCATGAACCGCACAGCTCCAATAATTGTCAACTGCCCTGTTACTACACACTTGTAGAAGAGGGGGTAAATGGTTTTCCAAGGAAATCATAATTTGGTCATTTGCAGAAACAGGAATTCAAAGCGAAGTCTGTTGGTTTCACAGTGAGCTAAGTGGTCACTATACAATCAATTACAATACAGTGCATCATAATGCAACACAATACAATACGATACAATGCAATGCAATACAAAATAATACAATACATTACAATGCAATACAACACAATACAACACATTACAATACAATATAACACAAAACAATACAGTACAATACAACACAATACAATACAACACTATGCAATACAACACAATACAGTACAGTACATAACAATACAGTGCAATACAATACAATACAGTACAATGCAATATCGCACAATACAGTACAATGCAATACAATACAATACCAGACCCTTAGACAGACGCGACCTCACACATGTGCAAGACACTGGGGGAGCCCACACAGTATGTCGAGTGGATACGTCATCTCCAATCTGCTGAAATCTTTAGAGGCAAATCCTCTTTCATTACACAACACTCACCTTTCCGCCTTCTTTCAAAATACCACCTCTACTCCAATGAACCACTCCTAGATAACGTCGCCAGACTCCACCTTATGGCACCTCCTGCAAGACCCAATTGCGCCCTCTCCACTGGGGCACACATCTTTCCTAGATGCTATGGGCCATGGAGTGTTTGTGTGTATGTGTACATGCGTGTATGTATGTGTGTGCATGTGTGTGTGTGAAGTTGCAATTCAGAACAGTGTTCTGATACATCTGAGCAATAAAACCTCTGTTGGCCATGCCAGGTAAGTCCTCCCTGCATTCTTGACCTCCTTGACCTCCATGGGTTCTGTGTGAGTGTGAACTGTCTAGAAGCGTACCACTTCCATGCAGAAACGAGCAGTTCTGTGCCCTCTTCCTGCTCCTTTGAGCATCACCGTTTAAGGAAACAGAGTGAGCTCGTCAATTCAAAGTTGTCTTTGCAATACATTTTATAAAACTCACTTCCTTTGCTGCAAGTCCCAATGTACACAACATGAACCCATGACCAATGTCAGCTTTCACATAATAAACAGAAAAATGAAATACTCATCAACATGAGTACATATATGAACCTGTCTCCTAGAAGGAAAATAGCTCCTGTGCCTCTTCCGTGCTGACGATGACTAGATACAAGTGTGGTGCCCCAGTTACACATGCAAGCACTGATAATGAAAGAATGGGGGAGCGGTGCATGCAAGCACAGAGTAAATGACAGCCCTGCCAAGCTCCACGCTTCAGACGTTAGACTAACGCATTTCAGTGTGGTGATCCGCATCACTGCACTTAAAGGTAAAGTCACACATAATAGGCATAGCGCCTGCCTAGGCTGTCAAGCCCTAGTGCTGCTATGCTGACTGAAACTGTTAAATTCGAGTGGCAGCACGCTGTGGTGAGCACGCTGCTCCCCGCAGGCTCGGGGGCTGGTTGAGCTGCTAAATCGCTACAGTATATCAATGAAGGAAGGTCGGGATTACTGTGGCACGTCTGACTCGGGGCTGTCAGGAGAGACCGTGTCTGATGGCTTCTAAAGAGACATCATCCGATCCGAGTCAAGCTGTGGGTGACACAGTGATAGGTGCAGGACCGTGGACGTCACGTTCTGCTGCTGCCTGTGGTGACGCGAGCGGGTGGCTGCAGTTTTGAAAGTAAGCTGTGGGACTGCAGTGCTGTGGCTGCGGCAATGCCACTGCTCGCACCACCGCGCAGTAATTTAAATGTAAGATCCCTGGCGTGACCGCCGGACCCCGCCCCACATGGAGCCGAGCACAGGTACTGGTGAGCCTTGAAGCCCTGGGCGGCGGGTTTCCCAGGGTAGTCGTTCATTGCAGCCTGGGGGACTAGAAAGCAGGCGGCTCTATGTAGTCTGGTCAATGTCACACTGTTTTCACAAGCGGCTACACAATGTATTTGAGATGATACAGCGCGCACTGGCTCATTCTGTCACCTGGCTATGTTGCCCCCCATATGCCCTCGGCGGCGGCTGGCCAGTGCATGAGTTAGTGCGTTGACTCATTACTGAGGCAGCTCATTTGGGCCACTGACTGTGGGCTGGACTACAGGCGCCAACTCGGGCGGACCCCTTCAAGGTAATTTATTATTAGGGTTGACTCATTTTTGTAATACACTTAGCACCCTGACTGTGAGAAGCAGTTTTGAGTTGTCTCACCATATAGTAATGCAGAGGGTTAACATGCCTGCACCAAATAACGTTTACCTTGACATCGCCGAACTGTACTTCATGTAGATAGCTCAGTGGGTTATTGCCTTTGCCACAGAGATCTTTTTCTTTCTTGTGTACCAGCCGCACCCGCGGAGGGGGTAATGTGCTTGGACATAACTTATAGGTGTAAAAGCTCCAGCAGAAGAGTTACTTGTTTACTAGCAGTTTTGACTCACCATAAAGTAGCCCAGAGGGTTAGAATGAATGCTGCACAGATCAGTTGCTTTGCATCAGTTTCAAGATCTTCTTAGAGTTTCTCGTTGCTCAAATGAGTGTAATTTCTGAACTGTATATGTTTTCCTCGTCTTTATTACTTGATTTTGCTTGTGAGAAAGTGTCACTCGTCGTCGTTGAAATGTCACTCATAATTACACTGAAATTATGAAAATGTCACACATAGCAATCTGACACCTTGGCAGCCACGGAGGTGTGCTAACTGCTATCAGTGCAAACACAGACAAATGAATGGACGTCACGTGCGAGGCTCTGAATGACAAGACAATGAATGGAGTTTTGCTAAGTTCCAAATGCAATCACATACAATGGCTGGGGCGTGTTGTCTGCTGTAAGTGGTAACACAAACCACGAGTAACCTTGTGCTAATTGAGTTCCCACAGAAACACAATGAACGACTGGAGGGATGAATGGTATCTCAGTATCGATGTAGCCGCAGAGATCTGACAGGTGATGCTTGGCCCTGATGCACTGGAGGGCGACCTCTTCCTGGCACACCCCCTGCAGCAGCAGACATCGCAGCCAGGTCATAAGCTGCTGCCCGGGCTCCCGCCCTCCCTGCCCCTAAGAGGCTTTACACCGCCCAGCCTGGCACTGTGGATTTCGCCCACAGATCTGCGTGGCAGGGAGCTGATTTCAGAGCCGGATGGACCTGTCAATCAGCTCTGTGAAAGGTTTCCACGTCAAACACTTGTCGTCACTGTGCGGGTGGCAGCTCGCGCCCCGGATGACCAACGTCTGCAGAACGCGCTTTCGCTTTCCTGCTGGAGGCAGCCATGTCTGTAATCAGTGCTGAGTGCTTTCACTTTCTTCCTGGTAACATGGTTTCTGTGTTCGAATCTCCTGCAACTACAGTATAGCCTGTAGAGCAGCAATGTTGAACATAGCAACTAGGATGTTTTTAGCTCCAGTTTCTTTCTATTTGTAGTTCAGCAATGTAGCATTGATGCCTGATATAAATGACTGCCACTCAGTACCTCAAAGGTAAAGGAATAGGCTTTATGTAAAACACATATATTGTGATGTGGTGGAGGCAGATGTGACAGCAGGCTTTGTGTGAAATTGGGTAGAGAGGATCTATTCACATGAGTGTGTGCTAGTATGTGGACAGCACAATACTAAGGCTTATTAGGCATCTGTTGTAGCATGCACCCATCCAAGTGAACTAGTGTGTGTGTGTGCACCCACACTTGTCCGGCTAATCACGACACCTGTTCGCCATAATGTTAAGTGCCCCTGCCCTCCTACACTGTGTCACACTATACTGACCCTGATTACTACTGTTGTGGCCCCAAACACCCCTGCCCTGCACACACTGAATGGAGGCACAGCTATGAGACATACACAACATGTTATTTGTGTGTGTCTATGAGTGTATACGAGCTATGCTCTGCACACATTAGAAATGTGTGCGATTGTGCATGGTGCGAGGTCGGTGGTACACTTTGGGTGTGTGTCTGAGTGTGCACAAATCAAGAGTATACAGAGTGACTCAACATTGCTTATAATATGCGCAAAGGAGGTACTGCCCTTTCCCAGATCTACAAAGACTGGGGTATAAGTGGCGATTGAGTGTGAACAGTAGCTGTACATTGCCCAAATTAAAAGTAACTTTCAGGCAGCAGGAAGAACCAACTCTTTTTCTGGATGTATGATTGTAGATGAGCGGGGAAGGGTGGGTTCTGCCAGTGGCTACCTCAAACAGGTCTCCCAACCGCCCCCTTCAGCCTCAAGACCTCTGCATTTTTCACCTCCCACTAAGATCTCAGTCCTCCTTTCATTCACTAGACCAGCAATAGGAGCTCCAGCTTTAAAAAAAAATGTTTGGGCCACAAAAATAAGCTAGAAAAAGAGTAGCTGACAGAAGCAAGTCACTGAGATATTTTGGCTATAATTGGTGGCGATTGACTGGGAGTCCACCACATCAAATACCTTTGCCATTGCCAATCACACACCATCCGCACCATGGCACAGTGTGAATGTTTTATGAATTCAAAGTGCCATCTAAGAACACCTGGGTCAAGTAGAAACAAGTAGAAAAAGGTTATGCATCGTTTATTCTAGTAAATATAAAATTTAGTCATACTCTCATGATGCCAAACACAAGTCTCACATCTGAGCGTGATTTCAACCAGACCGATTGAACATTTGTAGACCCGGGAACAGGGTTCTCAATTTTCAGTGTAAGCTCTTCTCTTCATCTGAACCGAATTAAAAGCTTAGGAGAACATGTTCTTTGTAGGGTTAAATAGTCTGTCCATCTAGGAGAAAAGGATCATAACATCCAACCAAGATACCCAGTCCAAAATGACACCACCACAAAGAAAGGACAATCAGCGTTCCAAAGGGGCACACTTCCCATTGAAACCCTGCTATGCGTACATTCGCTAACTTACAGAAAAGCTGATTTGAATAGCTGCGTGAACAAATCCTTGAAAACACTCCTTTAGCTTCTTTGGATACAGAGAAAAGTATGCAGCAATGTTTTTCTGACTTGGAATAAAGAAGAATCTGAGTAGCAATTTGTTGTAATCTATTTGCTAATATAATTCATCCTCCCCACTGCTGTCCTCAGCCTTGCTGCTCAGCCGGGTGTGAGGTCATTAGAATGCTTAGAGTGCTTGAAGAAGGATCAGTTGGAGTGTATGGGCTGGGCAGCAAGGAAGGCTGCTTCTGGTGGGGCATCACTTGGAACTTACCATCTTCCTCTAACCTGTAACTAAAGATACAACTTGAAGAATAAATATATAACCTTTTTCTACATCACCTGTCTACGTAGCATACTTCATTTTAACACAATTATTGTGATCTCATCTTGTCATGTTAGATGACACCTAAGGTACTTTCCTCATATCTGTATTGTGAGAAGGTTTTACTGTTTCCGTTATATGATTTTACTTTACCACAGTTGGGTATCCAGAAATAAAACAATATCAGATGGATACTGAAAATGAGGCGTTGCACTTTGACTCTAACCTGGATCCTGGAAGTTCCTCCACTTCTACTCCAGTTAAGGGCTCATCTGTTCTCACACAGAGGAGGGCTGTGCGGCTTCAAGGCTCTGTAGCCCACGTCCACCCTTTTCCTTTCCTCCATTGTCCTCTCTTGCTATGCCCCTTCTCCGCTGCGTCGTGAAAAGTTAGTTGGAAGCCCCGTTTGTAATTGAATGGCTGTTGATTTTTCCCTTAATGACAGCCATTTCATAATATTCGTATTTTTCAAATGTGCAGCGTATTCTGATCACTTTCTCCGCTCCTCGAAACTTGCAAGGACCCGCTGACATTGGACTCCTTCCAGATCCCGTGCTGTGTCATGTGGCATCAAGACACATTAACCTAATGCAAGGAATACTGTTATCATTTTTAGGTAAAATACAGAGTCATCAGCCTTTCATTATGAAGCAACAGAAATTACTTTGGAGTGTTTTCTGTGCCCTTTTAGGAATTGCATCGACTTACTGAGAAATGTAATATTTCCATGTTCTCTGGTTGGGCTCTATCCTGTGATTTGATAATACTCTGGAGGGCGCAAGCATCCATCTAGCTCATTTAAGATGGCGGTCTCGTGGTGTCACATGCTGTGGGGAATGCCTCAGAGTACCGTGGACCGTCCATCAGCACTGTATTATGTGTGAGTAGTACTCTTGTCTATGCCGGCTGCCATTCTTGTTATACTCTTCTTGGAATGTAGATAACTACATGAGTGTTGGGAGGCCAAGGTCGGCCACCAAAGCTGTCCCAGGTCGTCAGACTCAGCAAAACTATGATGATCGATCCAAAGAGGTGTTGCCTAGACAGGCTCTGCATTCACCACCTGCAGCATTTATGAACTGGCTACCTGAACTGCAGCTCAGGAATGGAGAAGACAAGGACTGTGACATGCAGATTACTGCCATAGGAGCCAAGAGATGCTCACTGCAGCATGGACTATATGTACAGGAGATTTGAGAACTGGATAAATGCACTTCACAGATGCTATGACCCAGAGTACAAGCAAGCAAAATGGTTCTATAGGACTGAAGGACGAATTTTTGTGGCTAAACCAGACTAGACAAGATCAGCGATTCTACATATTTTGAAGCAGAAGCAAAAAACATAATTTGCAAATGCAACCAATAAAGAATTGTTAGACCTGGCTTTTTCAGCAGGTTTATCCCCAGACTTTTTTGCTTTTTGGTTTCCTGTTTCTGACCAGTTTTTATTGGTTTTTTGACTCTAGGCACTTTACCACTGCTGATCAGTGCTAAAGTGCATATGATCTCCCTGTAAATTTTGTTTATGGATTGGCATTTCCATGATTGGCTTATTTGATTTACTACTAAGTTCCTAGTACAGTGCACTACATGTGCCCAGGGCCTGTCAATCAAATGCTGCTAGTGGGCCTGCAGCACTGAATGTGCTGCCCACACAAGCAGCCTTTCAAAAGGTTACTGGAAGAAACCGACGCAGTGCCTGCCCGCGGCTGAGGAAACGACAGCATGCCGAGTCTCATGTACTGATCTCCAAAGTCCAAGACCACCGCACCGACTCTGACGCAGGCACTGCTGTGTGGCTGCAAGAACTGATGCATCAGGGGACCGCGGTTGAAGAGATCGACACAGCACTGTTTCCGCCGCCGCATCGATAACTGACGCCTCCCAAATCCCAATGTATTGCACCGGCACACCAAGTCTACAGCAACGCCGGGCCGCTGTACGAAACAGACGCATTTCCTCCCTGCTCAGTAAGAAACCAATGCATCACCTCCCATGTGTGGCAGTAAGGAACCGACTCTTCACCTCCCTGGAGCAAGGAACCGACTCATCACCTTTCCTGTGCGTAAGGAACCAACGCATCACCTTCCCTGCAGCTGTTTTTGCTTATGATTTTGACGTATCCAAGGTACTTTGTGTTGAAAGTGTTGCATCTATTGTTTGCTATGGACAGAACTATTTTTACCTTTTATAAGTCATATCTTGATAACTGCATTTTGGATTTTTGTTGTTTTGGTCTTGTTTGGTTTAGATACAAACATTTTTATTTTTCTAAACTGGTGTGGTGTCCATTTGTAGTGATTTCACTATTTTACTGTATGTGTGCAGAAATGTTTTACATACTGACTCTGAGATAGCCTGTCTGCTCGTGCCAAGCTACCAAGGGGTTGATCAGGGGTTGTCTAAAGGCGTAAATCCCTTATCCTTCCTAGAAGCAAGGGTCCCTACTTGGACAAAGGTGCAAACCATTGCCAACGAGAGACCCCCCATTTCTAACATGAATGCAATAGAAATAATATAAACAATCAATTTACAATTTAGCAATGTATGGAGTCAACAAAAAAGGGAGACACAAATAAGGCAGGAGATCAAAATGTTTCTCTCAGATTCTGCACCAGCATTGAAGGTTGCTGCAGACGCGGTGCAGTCTTAGTGACATATACAGAGAGGGTTTTGTTCATAATATCAGGTTAAACAACCACAGTTGATATATTTGGAGGGAATACAAGTGGCAATAATTGCCTGGCATGTTAATGGGTAATTTTAATTTGTTACTAGTCTTGGCGGAAAACAAATTGATCTTAGTGATTATTATCTGCATGTCTCAGCAAGAAAATAATATCTCAGGCCGCCCTTGTCAAGTATGCTCCAGCAAGGTGAGTAAGCACGGTGCTTCACAGAATGTCTTCAGATTTATGGAACACAGGACATTCGTCCTCAGAACAAAACACTTCACACTGTAAAGCCACCATTTTGGAATCTAGAACAACTTACAAAGCAATGGTAGCTGATCTCGACAGCTTTAGCAGCTCAACTCTCCACAATACCTGTAGGATTTCCACTGTATTTACAAACTTGGTGAAACTTGCCTACCCTAAATTTTCCCAGAGGAAGCAATGAATGAATGGTTCTGCTCGCATGGTAAATGTTAAAGTAAGAGGGAGGTGGGCAAAATCTCACCAGAAGGAGCTCTTCAAATCCTGAACTCCAGCCACAGCCATCAGTAATTTAATTGTATGTCCCATAAAGTTTTAATAATCTCGTCTGGTGTCGACATCATGTCAGCCACAGATCTTCCTGTACCAAACACAGCTAACGTGATGATAACAGGCAGGAGCAGCTGTGTCTTCTGAAAGCCCGAGTGAATAGAAAACCAGTGATTGTGTGGACGTATCACAAGAAACTTCTATACATCATGTCAATAAACTGTGCTAATGCACAACATGCAAGGAGGTCACTGTTTTTCTTGGTGTCTAGTATTAGACCACATATTGATCTGGAAAACATTAAGGAAAGGCCGATGCCTTATCTCGGCTAGTACATGACCATATCACAACAGAAATATTTTCTAGAATTTTTACCATTTCCAATCCATGGGAGCATGTACCGGATACCTTCCTCTCTAAGATCAAGGAAAGCGACCACTAAATATATCAAGAAGCCTGGCTGTAAGAAGCCTCGGTTTCAAGACGCAAAGTATACATTTTGTTGTTTCATAAAAACGCCTTGTAGGTTTCTAAGAAAGATTTGCAACAACAAGAACTGGGAGGGTGTCATTACACACCTGTAATAGGACGTACAGGCAAAAGGAAGATAAAAGAGCTTGTAACCTGATCCTTCAGATGGTTCGAGATTAAGATGTCCATTAATAATTCTATAGGACCGTGTGTCGTGTGTTGAGGCCAAGAGTTCACACACAAAACCTGTGAAACTGTTACAACTGTTGACCACTTCTCAGCAACCATGGACCGCGATTTTGCTGAATATATTGTAAAGCATCCTTATTCTTATAGGTATCCAGCCTTGCAGAAAGATGTAGATAGCCTCTCCAACCTAGGACATTGTGTCCCTCTGAGAAAACTGCACACAGCCCTTGAATTATTTTCGGGGTTCATGGTCTCCCAGTCACTGTCATCACAGACTATGGTTCTCAATTTGTGGCCATTCCATTTCTGTGGCAATTAATAAAACTAACAGGGATTGTTAACGATAAATCCACAAGTTACCATCCACAAACTGACGGAGAGACTGAGAAGCTGAGCTAGTCATTTGAGCAATATTTGAGATGTTTCCTTACAGATCACGCAGCAGAATAGAGCATATAGGTTGCATTGGTGGAATTCCCTTATTATACTGCTCTACATTCCTCTATGGGTACATCATTATCCTATTGTACTTTTGGATATCACCTCTGCCTGTTTCCTCGTTGTATTACTCCATGTACAGTACTCTGAGTGTTCCATGTTTTGCAAAACATTAAGCACATAAGGAAACACAGACGTTTACTGCCACCAAGACTGCTTACAAGAGAACTGCAGAGAGACATAGACAGGCTCCTCCACAGGACAAAGTATGACACCGGGGCATAGTCACAACAAAGTGGTGAAACATGTCGTTAAGTTAAGAAGGTTAACAACACGCTTTGTCTCTTTAGAAACGCAGGGCTGCACCATATTTACTAAGAAGGCTAACGACACCCTTTGTCTCTTTAGAAACGCAGGCCTGCACCATATTTACTAGAATATGGTGCAGCCCTGCGTTTCCCCCTGCGGTGGTTCTAACTTTAGCTGCCTAGTGTCATCAGAGGCACCCTTGCACCATAGTGCAGGGTGCCTGTGTTGAGGGGAAGATTGCTTATGTGCAGGAAGGTGTCCCTTCCTGCACATAAACAATCTTTAAATGCCCCTTTGTAACTTATATGTGTGCTGCTTAATGCAGCACACATAGAAGTTGCAAAATAGTGTTTTTTTAAATCATTGATCATGTGTAGGAAGGGAGACCTTCCTTCACATAAACAATCATAGGCAATTTGCTGTTTCTATGTGTGCTGCACAAGGCAGCACACATGGAAACAGCAAAAAAGAGGCGAAATAAAGCATTTCTCCTCATTTCGCCTGTTTAAGACCAGGTTTTCCCTGGTTTAAATTTTGGTGCTGCCTCCTATTTATGCTGCCCTTGTAAATAGGAGGCAGCATCAAAATCAATGGGTGTTGCAGTAGAACGCCCACCACAGCACCCATTGACCTCCCCTCTCACGCTAAATACAACATGAAAGGATGCCCACCACGTTAAGTGGCTTAACACTGCCTTGTAAATAAGGCAAGGCCCAGCTATAATACATGACTTGCTGGCAGTCCATAGTAGTTAGTACGCTTATACTTACAATTATTTATTAATTTTAGATGAGGATTCCTTTTCCTTCACTTAATCATGGACTCCTGAGGAGCCACCCGGTACCCAACTGCAACATCGAGGCGGGTGAGCGTGCCACTTTAATTTACTCAAGAATTCCCACCTTGGTTGTGATACTTAGACCATCCTTCTAATGTGCACTTCCTTCTTTTTCGCCCCTTCCCAGGTAGCCACAGTGGGCGAGATACATATATACCAACACTCTGAAGAGGTTGGTAAGACAAACATGGTTTATACATATTTATAATTATTGGTAAACACCATTAGGCAATTCAGTAATTTGCCTTTTTATCCTTTAGGGTTTCCCCCTCCCCCCCGTCCTGAAGAAGACCTGCAGGCTGAGATTAAAGATCCCTCCCTTGCCCACAAGTCGGGTCAAAAAGTCGACGCCAATTCCCAGCAGGCCTGGACCATATGCCCTTTCCCCTGTCCAGCTAAAGAAGATACATCTCTTCATTGTTTGTGAATTACACTGAGAAAACTATTTGTACAAATGTACCGTTACTGTCCAGGCCTTGGAGATTGATTATTTGTTGTCAATCATATTTTTTAGTTTGAATAATCTGTGCCCTTTAATTCTATTTGGGATTTCTTCCCCTTAACCTCTCACTCACCTTACACCAGAGCACTTTTCTTTGCACGTTCCCTTGGAGCAACCTTTCTTCTCTGTTCTTTTTAAGGAAAAATACCATTATGAAATCAAATAATCATCGTATGTTGATTTTGTGATTAATAAATACATGCCTTTTTTGGAAACCAATGGTTGTTGCACATCTGAATACCTTAATTAATTTGGTTCCATGTAACCTCTAGCTGACTTTTTGAATGCTCTGAGTCTTTGTTTTATTAACTACTGTTTCTAGAAGTAATTTATATTGAAAGATAGGTCCAGGACCACTGTTTTCTGTACCATTCGACACCCAGGTCCAAGGACTTTTGTTTGGGTTACCCAATTTATTATAATGCCTATCGCCATCACAACGCCACTGAAAGTGACGTTGTGGTGGCGATAGGGGCTTGTAAATATGCCCCCAAGTTTGGCTATTCACAAGATTTCTATGGCTGTCAGGCATATATAGAAAATTCACCTCCAAGTTTATAGAACCCTTTCAGATATTATAAGTGGTAAGAGCAGTGACAGTCACAGTAAAATTGTCTGAGAAACTGAGAATTGTTCATGTCTTAGGGGTTACACCTGCAGGAGCAAAGGAAGATAATGCACCTCCTCCCATAATAGCAGATGGGGTACAGGAGTAAGAGGTAACATCTCTAGTGGATTCTTAAATAAGACACGGTGAACGGCAGTATTTACGGGTATGGAAGGGGTATAATGTCTTAAAAGCGTTCTTGAGAACCTGCATCCTTTGTGCATGCCCTCATTTGATTGGAGAATTTCATGTCAGACATCCAGATAAACCAGGACCAGCAAGACATCCTGGACAGGGTCTCCAAGGGGTATACTGTCAGGATCATAAACAAAGAAGCTCAGGAGCCCCAGAGAGACAGTTTGCATGACCGATGAGATATCAAGGGTAAAGAAATAAGCAAAAACAGGGTAGGCTACAAGCCCTAAACATCTGCAGATGAGGGTTGGGGAAGGTTTACGTCTGTCTGGAAGTAATGGAGAATGGGTTGGTAGAAACTAGGGAGGAGAGCTGGATTAGTAACCTCAAAGCATGCTCAATTTTGGGTTAGTTCCTCCAGTTCAAGGGTTTGTTAGCTAGACAGATTCAAAAGCCCAAGGTTAGCGTGCAGAAGCTGAATGGCTACATTTGGGTTAGCTTTATGGGTTCCCCTTTAAAGAGTTTGTCAGTATGTTTCATCATTGGACCTTTATTGTTTTGTCCCTATTTAATTCACTAATGTAGTGGGGTTAGGCAGTATTGTTCCCTTGATCGTTTTGTACGGTAGCATCTTCGTTTGCCCTGAAGTTTCGGCACCTATATCCAGGATGGTGTTGAGCTCATCTCAACACCTTCCACTATGGAGTCCGGTAAGACCCATTTCCTTTATCCTTGTATTGTTTGTATTTTCAAGTTCGAATTCCTTTGTAACTTACATATCTTATTATGTGTTCAGTTATTACTCTCCTCATCCCTGTTTGGGCTGCCACCTTTTATCTGCTGATCGCTGCATTTAGATGATTGTTGGATGCTAATGAGGTGAAACCTTTGCCCATAAAGTGTTAACGTGTAAAAAGGACATTATATTGACGTTATTCGATGGACGTCACTTTGGAGACACCAGGGGTTGCTCCTGCGACCCCTATGCTGCAGCTTGCGACCCCTGTCATCAAAACGAAAACACACGATTTGACTTATTACCTTGGTCAAACTGCAATTGAGACAAACACTGTATCATTATGCTGTGGTTTTATTAATGGTGTGGAAGTCACATTTTAACCATTTTTCATTTTACTTGTGAAGTGAGTCCAATTTCATTCACAGCAATAGGATCTGGAATCGACACTAATGAAGCCCCACCCTCTTTTGTGAACACACAAAATCACTAAATACAAATATGTTGGTTTTCTGACTTGACGTCAGAGCTCTTTTGCAAAGTGTGCCAATTGCAATTAAGGGCCATATTCACAAGGATCTGTCACCGAGTTAACAGCACTTTATCGCAGCCAAAGTTGCGATAGACTTATCGCCCCAATCACAAGCTGGTGTTAACATCCCACAGCACCAGTTTATACACGATAGCAGCTGCAAAAAACATTGCCACAGATGTCCCCCGCAACTATCGCTAATGAGATGCAGAGTAGGCGTTCCCTTGCCAAAGCCGCGACTACACCACTCCACAACATTCACAACGAACAGCCAGAACTGCGATAAGAACACAAAACAGACGATAAGGTGCGTTAGCAGCAGGATTTTAACACCTGCTCTGACCTGGTGCAAAGTCGGACCACAGCCTGCACCACAAAAGGGAGACCAGCCCACAGCCACATCGGAAGGGCAACAGATGCCATAGAGCCAACAGTCATGCGGCCCGGACACCCAAGAGGGCCACACCACCTGCCGCTATCATCCCCCAGGACCCCCCTCCCTGGCACCCCCCGACCTAAGACATGCCACATCAGCTACACCTAAACATTTCCAAAATCATCCGCTTGAAGTCGCACAATCACAACTGGTGACATGCATGTGTCGTCACAAAAATGAGCATGGCACATTCACTTTCGAAGCAACAAATGAAACGTTATTAAAATGAACACTGAAATGAAATGACACATGGCGGCTCCACTCGGGACAATCCGTAGGTCACAGCCTGCAAGACAAAAATCATGATGAGAAGATGCGTCCTGCGCACATCAAAGCACAGAGAGAGAGCGAAGGAGAGAGAGAGAAAGAGAGGGAGAGAGAGAGAGAGAGAGAGAGAGGGAAGAGGGGAGAGAGAGAGAGAGAAGAAGAGAGGTGGAGAGAGAGAGAGAGATAGAGAGTGCCGCCCCTGCGCACCCAGGCCACACTGCTCACCTACTGCCACCGGTGTGTCTCCAACCACTTGCCGGTATGTATAGCAGTACACCAGGTCACACATCTGAGACAGAGCCGTCATCTGAAACAGAGTCCAGATACATGTTTGGCACAGTACACACACTTGCACAAGACAACATCGCCTGCCCGCCCATGCACACCCAGGCAGAGGCACCCCAGCCTCTCCCGCCGCCCATCGGTACATGCCCGCCCATGCACACCTAGGCCTCACTGCTCACCTTCCGCCAACGGCGTGCAGACAGAAGGTCCCACCACGTGCCGCTGCAAGCCACAAGCCCGGGGCCCACGGACATGGCACTCTCCGCACCATGCAGCCCCGCAGGCCACCAGGTCTCATGTTTGGTGCTGGGTCTTGATTACTCCATGGCAGAGGACATACCAGTGCACCTGGCCTCATCGCAGGCTGCACACCCACTCAGCCCAATAGGTGCCACTTACTCTGTGATCCCGGAAGCGACACCACGTGGCGGTAGGCCCGCGCTGCCTGCTGGCTCTGGCCTACACTGCGGTCCAGCAGAGAACACAAAACCTGAGTTGTCCAGGCCGCCGGGACTGGGCATCATCGCAGGCTGCACACCCGCTCAACAGCATGAGGTGCCACTAACTCAGTGCACCCAAAGTCACCATCCCGTGGCGGGGTGCCTGTGCTGGCCACAATGCTCCGGGTGCCACTAACCCTGTGCAACCCCAGTCAGCGCCACCTGGTGGTAGGCCCGTGACGGCCGCAAGGTCTCGGGTGCCACTAACCCTGTGCGCAACAACTCATGGGCCCTTTATGATTGAGAACAGTGGAGCATCCGTCATCCAGTCACCACCGGCAGAGGGGAATGGGACGTCGTCAGCCCCTTATGTTGGCGGAGTCACATGGCCTGTGACACCTGTGCCGGATGGGTGTGGTGTGCGTGCAAACCTGCCCTCAGGGAGTGGCTATGACATGCTGACAACTAGACCAGTGACCTGTACACCACGCCGGACCAGCGCAGGGCTTGCAACAATGACTCATGGGCTCTGGGCATGGTTCACTTCATTACCGGACATGGAAGTGACTGATGCGTGTGTCCCTGTTGTAGTGTTCACGGGACCCGGTACACAATATGCAATGTAGCACCCTCTGACTGGCATCCAACAGGATGAGCATCATTTACGCAAGGGAAATCACTGTCCCTACAATCATCCACACATTCATACATGATTGATGAAAGACATAACACTGCAGTGTGTCACTGGATGTTTATTGCACATCCAGTGCAGGTCTGCAGCTGGAGCAGTACAGGGCAATGCCGAGCACACTGACCAATATGGGCCCGTGGAGCGCCAGCCAGAGTCCATCCGGGGATGACAAGTACTGCGGAACAGGAAGGGTACAGTCCGCAGTCTGGTCGCCGTGTCATTGGTCTTCAAACAGGATATGGCAGTCCATGTCGCTGTCCAAGGTGAGTGCGTCGGAGTGTATCGGGGGTCAGTGGAAGGTCATGAGGCCATGTACGGCACTAAGGAGAAACAGGCCAGATGGCGGAAATGAATGCTAGTGCCTCCTGATCACAAACCCATCCACGTCCTCGTCCCCGGATGTGTGCTCTGCCCCACCTGTGGGTGTTGCAGTACCGGCTGAGGCACTGTGTGCCACTGACACATCAGGTGCCGGAGTGGATACGTCTGCCACACTGTGAGGCAATGGCACACCAGGGGGCGGAGATGTGGATGGTGTGGGGGCAGCAGCATTCATCTGCGCCACGCCTTGTGACAGCAATGCCATGATGATGATCTGCAGGGCATGGTAGATCCCTGCTACATTTCGCTGATGTGCAGCAGTGGCTTTCCGCCTCCATCCCCACCATGTCCTCCATGAGCCTCCGCATGTGGGCCAGCTCACGGCTGGTATCGCTGGTACCCCTCTGAGTGGACAGGTGTTCTTCTCTCCACGTCAGGACTCCAGCAATGTCAGTCAGGGGAGACCATGGAGCGGGCCTAGACACCCATGGATGGCGTCCAGTTTGGTGGCCATGAAGTCGAACCCCACCAGCACCTGCTCAGCCGTCTCCCTCTGGGCCTCCAGCACACGGCGTTGGAAAGGCGTGTGTTGTTTCTGGGGGTCTTGGGAGACTGCCGGGCCGTGGGTGCCTCCTGCTGGGTGGTTTGGGTGGTGGGTGGGGTCTCCTCGATGCAGCTGGTCAGCCGTGATCCTGGAGGTGAGTCGCGGATGCTGTCAATGATGTCTAGGAGGGCTTGTGCGTCGATGCTGGGGTTGTCCTCCTCGTCATCAGTGAAGAGTGGCTGGGACTGCTCTGTAGGGGGTGTTGACGGTGGTCCTGCAATGTGAAGGGAAGATGGTGTGTTGCAATGTGTCCACATGCATGTAGCCGCATGGTACATGTTGACATTCAGACAGTAAACAATTGCGTTAAGGGTTTTAGTGTGTAGTAAGTGATGGCGCTCAGCAAGTATGCGTATAGGGTGTTTGGGTGAACGAGTGAGTATGGTGCTGAACAGGAAGGGAAGACCCTTGTAACCCCTCAATGTGTGTAGTGAGGACCCTACAGCAAAACAGTACAACGTTATCCTGTGCATATATACAAATTAAAACCAGTAAATACTACAGTAGAAGCAAGCAAAATGTACAGAGTTCTTCAGTGATAATGGATGTTCTTTATTCCTTTGAGAAACGCAACCAGCCGACACGTGTTTCGTCAGGGAAAAGTAATCCCACAACTCTTCAGGGCTGGGAATGATACAAATATTTGGTATAAGCACATATAATGGAGTGACAGTAACCAGAGAGCACACACCCTCTCTGTAGGAAGGTGGAATCTGACTAATGGTTGCCCCCAACTTTTTGCCTGGTATTTGAGTGGTTTTTGACTAGTCTGGCTGGGATCCTGCTATCCAGGACCCCAGCCTATCTGCTTTCTCCCTAAAACTAATGTGAAGTACCCTAGGTACAAACCGATTGGATGCTGAGGGTGCCCTGACAGTCCCTTGTAGATGGTACCCTAGGTACCCAGGGCATGGGTCCCTCAGTAGGCCTACCAGGGCTGCAGCACTTATTGTGCCACCCTGGGACAGCCATACAAACTGACACCACCAGACCACTACTGTAGTCTGGGTAAGGTGGTGCTAGCACCCCTTACAGGGATATAGGTAGCCTATATCCCACCCCATTACAACACATGTACTCTCATGGGTCACCCCTATGGCAGGCCTTGCTAATACTACAAGGCAGGGTGTTGAGGTATGTGTGAGGGGGGACCCCTACATGAGTAGGACCTCCCTGCAACCTTCGTAAAATCATTGCTGGGTTGTTTGTAGTGTAGCCATACCATATACTCTTAACCGCATTATAAGTCTATCGCGATAACGCGATAACTTGAGAATGGCTACACAGAACCATATCGTGTTTGGTGTCGAACATGTAGGAATCATACCCCCAGTCCAGCCATGGGCATGAGGGTACGATTCCCCCCTGCTAGAGGGGCGATATGGGAAAAGCGGCAGAATTGAGACACCAATTTAAAAGTGCACATGTAGTACAAAATGGCTACTACCCGCCAATAAACATAGTGATCCACCCACAGATGTATAAGTAAGTCAAAATTTCCCCAGATAAAGTGTAGAACCCCACAATGGTGGAAAGTACACACTAGTTGTTTAAATACCCCTCACACACCAAAAGGGCCCTTGGTGTCATGCTTCATCATAGGGGTCTTCCCGCCCCTCTACGGGACGGGGCGTGCTACGACCTACGTGTACGTGGGAGCACTGGTTTTGTGAGACAACTATGTGTTTTGGTAGGGTGTGAGAGGAAGGGTCGGGGGTGAATTGAGAAAGTGAGATAAAAAATACCTGGCTCGTCGGTCTAAAAGATTTTTAATATACCTATGAGCTGGTATTAATAAAAAGTGGGGGGAGGAGGTGTGTATGCCTCAATGAGCTGTGCCTCCTATGTCTGCCGACATGTTTCGAAGCTCCCCAAGCTTCTTCTTCAGGACCATAAGGATCCCTCCCTAAACTCACAGTGCTGTGTAATTACGTGAATAAAGTGTAGTGTAAAAATTTTTTTTTTATATATAAAGAATGTATATAATGCCTCAATGGGTCTTCACGGCCAATTTACTTGATTCCTGTAATATCAACAGCGTCATGAGCCTGATGCACGGGTCGTAGGAGTGCCTGATAGGCTATAACTCCCGGTTTCGCTGCCCTCCTAAATACGACCTCACCGTGTGGCACCCACACGACTCTGGCTGGCTGTTGCTGGGGAAAACCCCAGCCTCGCCAGCTGGACAATAGGGCTCCTGTGGCAGGGAGGTGCTAGCATCTCCCCAGACAGGATAATGTGGATTGGAACAGGGTGGGTGCACCAAATGTCCTTTCAAAGTTGCACGTAGGCAGCTGCAGAGCCCTCATTCTGCATACACCGCTTGGAACCGGTTCAGGGGCATCCTGCCCCTCGTCCAGGCGGGAAACACACAAAGGGGAGAGGGTGTAGCCACCCTTTCCCGCCTCACCACTCATTGGTGGACACTACTCTGGACACTCCCCTAATCTTGGGGATAAAGGTGAATAACGTGGCCCCAGAGCCTCAGATTAATATTGAACTTTACAGTCTTGACCTTCGACTTGCTGCTGCCCAGCTGACGGAAGAAATCTCCCTTGGGATAAAGGAGTTATCCCCCTGCTTGGCAGGCACCTGAAACACTGCAAGTGACCTGGTTGGAACCTCGCTGCTCCTACGGACTTCGACGACTTCCAGCACCCTTGAGGTGGGTTTCTAGCGCATCCCAGAGGCCAGTGAGTGTGCTCAACGAGTTTGGGCACCGTGGACCACGTGGGTGCCGAGATCCCCAATACCACAGGACACCGGCCACCTCTTGCGTAGCACATGACCCTGACCAGTGGGGAAGTTGTGCTTTGGCTCGTTTTTGAGCCAACCACTCTACAGCAATTGTGCCAAAGACCAGGGCCCTAGCCCCCTCCGGTGGCTCGTGGGTGCCCTTTTACGCACTCCAAATTGCCGCCTCCCGCGGTCCCTTGTCTCTCAATTTGTGGGCCCCAGCGGAGGTCTATTTCGACAATCAAGAGTTCCCCTGGTTGCTACAGGCCTGCTCTACAGTCTCTCCAAAGGAGACTTCTCCCAGACCTCGTGGGTCTGCACTGTAGCAGATTTGTTTATTCTTCGTGGGTTGCGGTTGCCAAGGCTTAGTGGATCCAATCCGGACACTAACACCGCAGCGACCCTCATCCGACGTGGGACAGTCGCCATCCGGAAGCTGGCCTTCCTTGAAGCCTCCCAGAGCCTGTGGCTGCAGATCCAAGCTACACCACTTCGCACCTGAAGCACCCGACATCGAAGGGCTCTTTGCTTTGAGCCTCCTGGTCACTTTGCCGTGACCCACACTCTGTCCCCTCTGCTTTCAGGTTCTTCTCTACAATCTTCACATCTTTGATCTTCACGGCATCATCAACGCTTTTGGCTAGCAGCACTTTTGAACATTTTCCTATAGAAAATCAGCCCACGACCCGACACCAGAATCGACCTATGCACCCGGCTTCCCTGGGGCAGGTAACAGTGGTACCTTGGTACTCTTGTGGTAGTGGGCTCCTCAAAAGCTTAAGTCTAAAGTTTTAACTTTGTACTCCTGCTAGAAGTGACTTTAATCTGTGTAATTTCAACCGCGACATTCTCCATAGACTATAATAGAGATCCCGATAGCAGCTATTTCCACTGCACGCGCCTCCCGTGGGTCCCCTTCCTCATAACCTGGGGTGGATTCTTTAGGGGCCAGCGATCCTAAATGCCCTAGGCATTGTCTGTAGAATTGTCGTGGTTCTTATACCACTTTTTTGATATATGGTTTGGTCCCCCCCTGGGGCCCTGTGATTCCTGTGCTATTTATTGTGTTTATAAATGCTTGTTTGGAGTGTAACTTTGCCACTAGCCTCATAAAGAGACTGTGGGATTCTGTCTAGAATAAATACATATATTTTATATATATACCTGTGTGGGCTACTCTTTCATTTGGTTATTCAAGAGGTTATTATGGTAAAACAATAAGCTTAACACTCCTTCAAGACTTAGCCTGAAGGCTGCTCTCCACAGCTACCACTAGGATAGCTTTCTTTAAAGGTTGTCTTAAACCTATCATCAATAAGAGTCGAATTGGACTGGTGCAAGGTGTCCCTATAACTAGGAGACAGCATATGCCAGGCCAACTTCTCACACTCTCTGTCACCAAAGTGGCGGTCACCCCAACACACGTGGAAACCCGAATGAATGCAACCATTATGAAGGTGTATGAGGTTGACATGACAGATACATTCCTTGTTTTTCTTACCGTGATGTATTGATATCATTTTAGCTTAATTCATGCACTTTGTTCACTCTGATCGTCACTTGATGAATACCACGATGAGGACGCACTATCATGTATATGTCAACCTTATACACCTTCATAATGGTTGTATTCATTCGGGTTTCCACGTGTGTTGGGGTGACCGCCACAAAGGTGACAGAGAGGGTGTGTGCTCTCTGGTTACTGTCACTCCATTCTATGAGCTTATACCAAATATTTGTATCATTCCCAGCCCCGAAGAGTCCTGGGATTACTTTTCCCTGACGAAACACGTGTCCGCTGGTTGCGTTTCTCAAAGGAATAAAGAACATCCATTATCATCCATTATCACTGAAGAACTCTGTACATTTTGCTTGCTTCTACTGTAGTATTTACTGGTTTCAATTTGTATGTGTGCACAGGATAACATTGTACTGTTTTGCTGTAGGGTCCTCCCTACACACATTGAGGGGTTACAAGGTTCTCCCCTTCCTGTTCAGCACCATACTCACTCATTCACCCAAACACCCTATACGAATACTTGCTGAGCGCCATCACTTCCTACACACTAAAACCCTTAACGCAATTGTTTACGCATTGATTTAGGAAGGGCTGCCACATCGTGTAATTTCACGAACTTATTCTTGAGGCTTCCAATATGGATAGAGATAGAGAAGCTAATGAACTTTTTGGTAACTTGGCCAAAGGTTCCAACACTAGTACTCCCTCCACTAGTGGAAACCCCACACGCAATGAGGGTCTAGGAGAAAAAGTTCTCAAATTAGAAAGGCTCAAAAATATGGAGAATGCCAGATGGTGGGATGGAGCTACCCTTAAGCAGTATTTAAGGCTCAACAGAGTTCCAAGAGGCTTATGCTCGCAGATTTTGACGATCTGGACGAAGATCTTCTAGTTAAACGGGAAGAGGCACTAACCATTAAATCTAACACACTTATGCAGATCTTGATTGAGAGTGCAGAGAGGAAGGTGGGAAAATTACAAGCAGAAATTGATACCCTAGAACTGGAGATTAGGAATCTCAACCTCAAGGAGGCGACTGAAAATAACTACAACATTCCTAAAGATATACTACTGAGCCACCAGAATGAAATTAAAGACAGAAAAGCCAGGCAATTAAAATGTGATGAGATCGACTACAAGGTAGGCTGGGTCTTCACCTATGCCCGAAAATATGACTCTCTGGTTCAAACAGGTGCGCAACATGAGAGATCAGCTAGAATAGATACAATATCCGTTTCCTCTAGCTCCACTTCACTTAGTGCCCCAGTATCTAGTGATAGCGATGTAGAAACTAACTCAAGTATTAGACGCATGGAATCTTCTTTTTTACGAGAGGTCAGAACTATCCGAAGAGGGAACAGAACCCAGGGTGCACGAGCAGCACACAACACAAAACCCGCAGAGGTAACAGAGGCAGACCAAGGGGACTACAGAAAGAAATTACGGTCCGGCAATGAGCGGAACTAGTAGAAGAAACAGTAATGAATGTACAAGTGGTTAACCTCTCTTCTAAAGATCTCACTCAAGATATGATTTCTTTATTGAGCAAGGGTTTGAGTTTCAATCCACGTGAATCAGGTGACATCTGCAGACTTAAGATAGACCTGTTCAAATTCATTAGAGGTCTAAAACTAAAGAAATTCTTTGCTTGCAACCCCATTGTGAATAAAAAAAGTTACAAACATTCCCTGTGGTGATGTGTTTGATGTTCCTACTATTCAGGATATGCAGGCCACTAAACTTTTACTTTCCCTTACTGACATTGAAGAATCACCCTACACTATGGTACGACTACTTGAAGAACTAGATATAGATACCGACACTACCATATCGAGTGGTCTTAAGAGCAAATCAAAATGGACCCCTACCCTCCCAGGTGGCAATGCTATTGACACTTTCTATAAACTGGTTTTGGAGGATGTGAGAAGTTGGCCTGGTATATGATGCTCACTAGTTAAAGTGATCACCTTGTACCATGCCAAGCAACCCTTATGGTGTGGTTGTAAGTCAACCTTTTCGGACTAGCTGCCCTAGTGGTAGCGTAGGCTAAGCAGTCTTTGAGGCTAAACTCGTGAAGCGTGTTAAGCAGGCTGTTTTACCAAATGTAACCCCCTTTTATACCAATGAAAGGACACCACACAGATATATATTGAAAATATATATGTATTTATTTCTCAAAGTATCCCCTAGACTCTTTATGAGCACAGGAGCACAAATCGTTAAACAAGAATACGTTAGAATACACAGAAGTTGCACTTTATATGGATAGGCCCTGGTGGCCGCTCGAACCATATACTAAAATAGTGGTATAAGTACCACGAACAGAAAAGGGAAAAGGCCTAGGGCCTCTAGAATCGCTGGGCCTACAAGGAGCTAACTTTAGTTAGTGACCAGGAGGTCCACGGGTGGCGTGTGCAGAGCAAATAGTCACACGCGGGCTCCCATAGGTTTTCAATGGGTGCGTAAAAGTTACAAAGTTACTGCAAAAAGGATCTTCCGGATGGACTATGAACTCAAGATTGGAAACACAGACACTAGAGATGATTCTCTACACTTGGGCACCGGAGTGCCAGCTTTACCTCACCCACAGGAAGCGGGTGCATAGGCCTCGAAGTGCGTCGGGTTTCTTCTATCTGTTCAATGGAGCCTGAAGACGAAGATGCTGCAGGCGGTCGGTCCGGAAGAGATGCGGTGGATCCAAGAGTGGATCGGAGTTGTAGAAGACCTGTAAGCAGAGGGGACAGTGTTCACAGTCACTAGCCAGTGACCAGCGTGGCACCAGGTGGGTACCAGGCGATGTCGGGTGCAAACAGGAAGAAAGGTGTAGCTTGTCTCTGCAGCCACGTGGTCCCTGAAAGTCGACGACGTCCAGGAGTCGGTTCACGAGCTGTCCCACGCAGGCTCTCGCTGTCGGCGGGGTCGGCGACTTGATTGAAGCAAACAAGCCTTGGCAAAAGCAATTGTTGTGGAAAACGAAATAAGCTGATGGTTCTGACCAGCAAGGTCAGAGGGACTGCTCCTTTGGAGGGGAGCAAGGGCCAGTCTGGAGCAACCAGACCAGCGGTGTATTTCTTGAAGTTCGTCGCCAAGATGGCCACTAGCCAGCGGGCCAGCAAACGGTTAGGCGCGTCGAGTGGCAAAATGCAGAAGGGCCCCACGCAGATCGTGGAGATGCTGGAGGGCTCACCTTTGGTGCAGATGCTGCTCGAGGGTTGGGCTTCTCAGATCCCAAAGCAAAACTTGGAGGGAGCCTCGGTTGTTGCGCTTGCAGCTTGTCGTAGTCTTTTCAAGATGGCTGGCTCCACGTGTCTCGGTGCCTCCACGGGTCTCTCTTTTTCAGGGACTGTGGATTGGGCGGTGAGAGGTCTGGAGGTCCAGGTCTTGTCAGTCTCTGGGCTCGGGCTCCGGCGGGAGGCAGCGGCAAAGCAGACGTTGATTCGCTGGATGGTGCTTGCGTTAGCAAGGTGGTCACTCCCTGACCACAGGGGAGATTGGCTTCAGTCCTCTGTGCGGCAGAGCGTTGAAGTTCCCGTCTTCTTCTTAGTTTCAAGTTGATTCCAGGATGTCTAAAGTCTAAGGACACAGCTCCTACCTTTATTCGGATTCTAGGGGCCGGACTACCTGCTAGGTCCCTCCCTAAGGGTGGGACCAGGAAGGGGGGTGGTTACACCCCCAATCCTTTGTCCAGCTCGCCCCAGGTCCAGGGCTGGTGTGCCCCAGGACCGGTTTGAACTGGCATATGCACCGAGGCTCCTTGTGAGCCTCAGGCATGTCTGGTTTCTATTGAAGCCCTACCTGACCAATACACAAAATCCTGTCTGGGGTGGTGCACGCACCTCCCCTGGCAGGAAACCCTTTGTCCACACCTCCCAAGCTGGAAGGACTCCCAGCAGCAGGAGGGCAGACTTGTGTGTGTGGTGGCAGCATCCATTTTGTGGAGCTGAGGCTATGTCTGATTTTACCCGGGTTTCAGGTACTGTACATGTCGTGTCCCTCTAGAAGGGTGGAATGCTAACCCCGTTGCCAGAATTGGCGAGGGGTTAGTATTCCAATTCGTATGACACCTTACTCGACATGTTTTGATAAAGCCAAACCAAAGATAGCATTTAACCACGAGGTTCATAATGCACTTAAGAGTATATGGTATGACGATATCTGGAAACAGTAGAAGGAAGTTGTTCCGACCACTGCAGACAGGCTCAGCTCATGCCAGAGCACCATCTCACATGGAACCAAGCACTCTGCCTTCAGGATTGTTAAGGCCTGCCATAGGAGTGACTTATAGGTTAACATGTGTCCCATTTAAGGTTAGGTATAGGTATACTACACCTAAGTAAGAGGTGGTTACACCAACTTACCCCAGCTGAGTGATCAGCCAGTTGTGTCAAATTTGTTAGGCCAGGCCTGGGGTGGCATAATACATGCTGCAGCCCCTGGCAGGCCTTAGATACACCAATGCCCTGGGTACCTAGTGTACACTGGTACAGGGGCTCACAGGGTGATCCACTTCCAATTGGTTATGCACCTAGGGTGCATAGTGTAAATTTAGTAGAGAGAACAGCAGGCTGGGGGTCTGATTGGCAGGCCCACAGCCTCAATATGTCAAAAACCAGTGAAGCAAAAAGCAAAAATTTGGGGTGACCATAGGATAGCAGACCCTACTCTCCTACACAACCCCCCCCAAACGCAGGGACATTAAACTAGCCTTGACCAGTCTCGTCTTCATGTCCTAAGTGGAAGTACCTGGAGAGACCATCTGCATTCCCATGGTCAGTACCTGGCCGGTGCTCCACTGTAAAGTCCATGCCCTGTAGGGAAATGGACCACCTATGCAGTTTGGGGTTTTCACCCTTCATCTGATTTAGCCACAAGAGGGGCTTATGGTCGGTCTGAATCTTGAAGTGAGTGCCAAACAAGTATGGCCTCAGCTTCTTCAGGGCCCACATCACAGCAAAGGCCTCCCTCTCAATAGCTGACCAATTCTTCTCTCTGGGGGTCAACCTTCTGCTAATAAAAGCAATGGGTTGGTCTTGACCATCTACATTAAGTTGTGACAGCACAGCTCCCACACCCAACTCAGAAGCATCTGTTTGGACAATAAACTCTTTGGAGTAGTCAGGACTTTTCAGGATAGGTGCAGAGTACATGGCCTCCTTCAGGTCATCAAATGCCTTTTGACAGCTTACTGTCCACTGAACCTTTTTGGGCTTCTTCTTGGATGTCAGATCATTAATAGGAGTCACAATGGACCCATAGTTCTTAACAAACTTCCTGTAGTACCCAGTCAAGCCCAAGAAAGCTCGAACTTGAGTCTGGGTGGTTGGAGGAGACCAGTCCTTGATGGATTGTATCTTACTCTCCAGTGGTTGAACTTGGCCTCCACCTACAAGGTGGCCCAAATACACAACCTTACTCTGCCCTATCTGGCACTTAGTGGCCTTGATAGTAAGGCCTGCCCTTTGCAGAGCCTCAAGAGCCTTCTTCAGGTGGATCAGGTGATCCTCCCAGGTGGAGCTAAAGACAGCAATGTCATCAAGATATGCTGCGCAAAAGTCATCCAACCCAGTAAGGACTTGATTCACCAACCTTTGGAAGGTGGCAGGTGCATTCTTCAGACCAAAGGGCATCACCACAAATTGGTAGTGCCCACCTGGGGTTGAGAATGCTGTTTTGGCCTTAGACTCCTCAGCTAATCTGATTTGCCAATAGCCAGCTGTCAAGTCAAATGTGCTCAAAAACTTAGCAGAAGCTAGTTTGTCTATGAGCTCATCTGCCCTTGGAATAGGATGTGCATCTGTCCTGGTGACAGCATTGAGTCCTCTGTAATCCACACAGAACCTCATCTCTCTCTTGCCATCTTTGGTGTGAGGTTTGGGGACCAGAACCACTGGGCTAGCCCAGGGGCTCTCTGAGGGTTCAATGACACCCAATTCCAGCATTTTGTGTACCTCAGCCTTTATACAGTCCCTGACGTGGTCAGGTTGTCTGTAAAGCTTGTTCTTTACAGGCAGACTGTCACCAGTGTCCACCACATGGGTACACCAGTCAGTTTGGCTAGGTATCAAGGAAAACATGTGTTGAAATGATTGTAGAACTTGTCTACATTCAGTCTGCTGATGATCAGTGAGGTTGCCTCCAAGGGTCACCCCTTCAACTGAGCCATCTTCAGGGTTCTGAGACAACAGGTCTGGGAGAGGGTCACTCTCTTCCTCCTGTCCCTCATCTGTAGCCATGAGCAAGCCCATGTCTGCCCTGTCAACATATGCTTTTAACCTGTTAACATGGAGTACCCTGTGGGGACTCCTGGGAGTTCCTAGGTCCACCAAGTAGGTGACCTCTCCCTTCTTTTCCAGGATTGTATGGGGTCCAGACCATTTGTCTTGGAGTGCTGCTGGGGCCACTGGCTCCAACACCCATACCTTCTGTCCTGGCTGAAACTCAACCAAGACAGCCTTTTGGTCATGCCAAGCTTTCTGTAAGGCCTGGCTTGCCTCAAGGTTTTTGGATGCCTTCTCCATATACTCAGCCATCCTGGAGCGGAGACCAAGTACATAGTCCACTATGTCTTGTTTAGGCTTTTTGAGAGGTAACTCCCATCCTTCCTTCACTAAACACAGTGGGCCTCTTACAGGGTGCCCAAACAACAATTCAAATGGGCTGTAGCCAACCCCCTTTTGTGGGACCTCTCTGTAAGCAAACAGAAGGCAGGGTAGAAGGATGTCCCATCTTCGCCTGAGCTTTTCAGGTAATCCTTTGATCATACCCTTTAGGGTCTTGTTGAATCTCTCAACAAGCCCATTGCATTGTGGGTGATAAGGGGTGGTGAACTTGTAGTTGACACCACATTCCTTCCACATAGCTGTCAAGTATCCTGACATGAAGTTGGTACCTCTGTCAGAAACTACCTCCTTAGGAAACCCCACTCTGGAGAATACTCCCAGCAGGGCCCTGGCCACAACAGGTGCTGTAGTGGTCCTAAGGGGAATTGCCTCTGGATACCTGGTGGCATGATCCACTACCACGAGTATAAATCTGTGCCCAGATGCAGTGAGAGGATCCATGGGACCCACTATATCTATTCCCACTCTTTCAAAGGGGACCCCCACCACAGGTAGTGGTATCAGGGGGGCCTTTGTTGTGCCACCTGATTTGCCACTGGCTTGGCAGGTCACACAGGAGCGACAAAACTCCTTGGTATCTTCATTCATGTGAGGCCAGTGAAAGTGAGGGACAAGCCTGTCCCAAGTCTTGTTCTGGCCTAAGTGTCCTGCTAAAGGAATATCATGGGCCAAGGTAAGAAGGAAGCCCCTAAATTGCAGAGGTATAACCAACCTCCTGGTTGCACCAGGCTTGGGGTCTCTAGCCTCTGAATAAAGGAGCCCTTCATCCCAATACACTTTATGGGTACCTTGAGCATTCCCAGCAGCCTCAGCAGCAGCCAGCTGTCTGGGGGTTCAAGAGAGGAACAGGATAACTGAGCCTGCCTCAAGTCAGCCCTTGAAGGTCCCCCTGTCCCCAGAAACTCAACCTGATCAGGTTCAAGCTCTTCAGGGACAGTTCCTTCAGGGTCCTCTAGATCAGCTTCCTGGGAAGGTTGATCATCACTCTGAGGCAGGGGGGAAGGCACAGCCTTGACCCTCCTGTTCTTCTTCTTGGTAGGTGCTTGGTCCATTGTTCCAGGATCCAAGACCTGAGGTTCAGTAAGGCACTTTTTGGCCTGTGACCTGTTCACAGCAAGGACATGTGGTGATATACCCAACATCTCTGCATGTGTCCTGTACTCCACTTCAGACCATACAGAACTCTCTAAGTCATTGCCCAACAAACATTCTACTGGGAGGTCTGCACTAACCACAACCCTTTTGAGGCCAGTTACCCCTCCCCATGAAAAGTTAACAACTGCCACACTATGTGAAGTAGTGGCATTGCTGGCATTGGTCACCAGGTAGTTCTCACCTGGTATGTACTGTCCAGGATCCAAAAGCCTGGTGTCACCATAGTGACACTGGCACATGTGTCCCTGTAGGCTTGAGCCACTTTTTCATTAATTAAAGGAGTCTGTCTGTACTTGCCCAGGTTACTGGGGCTCACAGTCAGGGACAAATCAATGTCCCCATCACAGATCAAGACTGCCTGTGTCAGGGTTCTGTCTAAGTCAGAATCTCCTTCAGTTCCCATAGTGATTCCCACTACACCCTTTGTCTGGGGACCAACACTGCTAACAGTAGTACTGGGAGCAGGTGCCTTAGGGGCAACAGTGTTGGGGGGCTCCACCCTTCTTACAATCACTAGTCCAGTGAGTTGTATTCTTGCAATGATTGCACCAGGGTTTCTTTTGACCTTCTTTCTTCTTTCCCTTGGATTGTTGTTGGGACCCACCCTCCCTAGCAGTAGTTTGGGGCCCTGTTGAAGACTTCTGGTCTTTAGATTTCTGATCTCCACCCTTTTGGTCTGTTTTCTTCTGATCACCCCCTTGGCCCTGGTTCTGGTTCTTTTGCTTAACCCTGGTTCTGACCCATTTGTCTGCCTTCTTTCCCAATTCTTGGGGAGAGGTCAGATCAGAATCAACCAAGTGTTGATGCAGTTGCTGGTTTTGACATTTATTTAAAATCTGTTCTCTCATCATCAAATTGTACAATCCTGTATAATCAGATACCTTACTTCCCAGCAACCAACCCTCCAAAGCCTTAGTGGCACATTCAATGTATTCAGACCAGTCCTGAGTCTGTGTCTTCTGGGTGTCTCTGAACATTAACCTGTACTGTTCAGTGGTTAAGCCTAACCCATCAACTAGGACACTCTTCAGGGCTCTGTAATTTCTGACATCCTCCTCCCTAACAGTGAGGAGTCTGTCTCTGCCTCTTCCTTCAAAGGAGAGCCAGAGGATTGCTGCCCACTGGTCTTCAGGAACCTGCTGTACTTTGCAGGCTCTCTCAAGAGCAGTCATCCATTTGTGGATGTCATCCCCACTTTTGTAGGGGGGCACAACCTTAGACAGGTTCCTATTATCAAAGACCCTATCTTTGTCCTTAGGGACAATGCTGCCACCAGTGGGTATAGACCCACTCTCTTTATGCTGCCTAGCCTTGCTCAGTTTCTCTTCCATCAGAGCTACTTCTAGCTCCTGCTTCCTGATCCTCAGCTGGGCTTCTTGCATTCTGGCCTCATGCTCCCTCCTCTGAGGGGTGGTCATCCTTCTCCTGGAGTGACCTTGAGAGCCTCTAGAGGCGTGAGAAGCATTAGAGTCACCTGAGTGATTCCTTTGCCTCCCAAGCCCCTGGTTAAGTCCACTGGGGAGGTCCAATGGGGTGATCCCATTGTCAGTCCCCAATAGCCTTAAGTTAGCTGGGCCACGTATAACACTTGGCACTGGGCTAGTTCTCCCTTCATCCTCACTACCTCCTGTATCCCCATCACTTTCCTCCTCTGTAGTATGATTCTCATCTAAGGGATGGCTATTGGAAAGGGGTACTTCAGTAGCATCTTCAGAAGGGGGGCCTCCTGTTCCTGTCCCTAAGGGGCCTAACTGGGAGGCTTTCCTGAGAGCTTTCTGATCTTCATCAGCCTGTAAAAGCTCCCTGAGTTCAGCAGAAGTAGGATTCTTGGGCTGTTTAAGGCCCCTGATATTTGCCAACTGCCTGAGCTCATTTTGATTAAGGGTAGCAAAGATGGATGGTGCCCTCTGGGGGTCACTCTCAACAGAGATGGGTACAGTGGACCCCTCTGCCCCAGCCATTGCTCTTAAGTGTGGGTGGATGTGTTGCAATCTACCTACACTTGGGTTTACCTACTAAACCTATCTAGTAGTTGTAGTCAGGGTGTGCTACTACCTTTGCTCTACAACACTAAGTTCAGTAGAACTTAAGTATATCTAATCTTGTTTTATATGTACCTATAGGTACCTATGTGATCTTTCAATTGGTAACCAAGAGATTACAATGGTAAAACACAGCAAGCTCAAATTCAACCGCTGCTCACCAATGTGAGAAGTTGGCCTAGTATATGATGCTCACTAGTTAAAGTGATCACCTTGTACCATGCCAAGCAACCCTTATGGTGTGGTTGTAAGTCAACCTTTTCGGACTAGCTGCCCTAGTGGTAGCGTAGGCTAAGCAGTCTTTGAGGCTAAACTCGTGAAGCGTGTTAAGCAGGCTGTTTTACCAAATGTAACCCCCTTTTATACCAATGAAAGGACACCACACAGATATATATTGAAAATATATATGTATTTATTTCTCAAAGTATCCCCTAGACTCTTTATGAGCACAGGAGCACAAATCGTTAAACAAGAATACGTTAGAATACACAGAAGTTGCACTTTATATGGATAGGCCCTGGTGGCCGCTCGAACCATATACTAAAATAGTGGTATAAGTACCACGAACAGAAAAGGGAAAAGGCCTAGGGCCTCTAGAATCGCTGGGCCTACAAGGAGCTAACTTTAGTTAGTGACCAGGAGGTCCACGGGTGGCGTGTGCAGAGCAAATAGTCACACGCGGGCTCCCATAGGTTTTCAATGGGTGCGTAAAAGTTACAAAGTTACTGCAAAAAGGATCTTCCGGATGGACTATGAACTCAAGATTGGAAACACAGACACTAGAGATGATTCTCTACACTTGGGCACCGGAGTGCCAGCTTTACCTCACCCACAGGAAGCGGGTGCATAGGCCTCGAAGTGCGTCGGGTTTCTTCTATCTGTTCAATGGAGCCTGAAGACAAAGATGCTGCAGGCGGTCGGTCCGGAAGAGATGCGGTGGATCCAAGAGTGGATCGGAGTTGTAGAAGACCTGTAAGCAGAGGGGACAGTGTTCACAGTCACTAGCCAGTGACCAGCGTGGCACCATGTGGGTACCAGGCGATGTCGGGTGCAAACAGGAAGAAAGGTGTAGCTTGTCTCTGCAGCCACGTGGTCCCTGAAGGTCGACGACGTCCAGGAGTCGGTTCACGAGCTGTCCTACGCAGGCTCTCGCTGTCGGCGGTGTCGGCGACTTGATTGAAGCAAACAAGCCTTGGCAAAAGCAATTGTTGTGGAAAACGAAATAAGCTGATGGTTCTGACCAGCAAGGTCAGAAGGACTGCTCCTTTGGAGGGGAGCAAGGGCCAGTCTGGAGCAACCAGACCAGCGGTGTATTTCTTGAAGTTCGTCGCCAAGATGGCCACTAGCCAGCGGGCCAGCAACCGGTTAGGCGCGTCGAGTGGCAAAATGCAGAAGGGCCCCACGCAGATCGTGGAGATGCTGGAGGGCTCACCTTTGGTGCAGATGCTGCTCGTGGGTTGGGCTTCTCAAATCCCAAAGCACAACTTGGAGGGAGCCTCGGTTGTTGCGCTTGCAGCTTGTCGTAGTCTTTTCAAGATGGCTGGCTCCACGTGTCTCGGTGCCTCCACGGGTCTCTCTTTTTCAGGGACTGTGGATCGGGCGGTGAGAGGTCTGGAGGTCCAGGTCTTGTCAGTCTCTGGGCTCGGGCTCCGGCGGGAGGCGGCGGCAAAGCAGACGTTGATTCGCTGGATGGTGCTTGCGTTAGCAAGGTGGTCACTCCCTGACCACAGGGGAGATTGGCTTCAGTCCTCTGTGCGGCAGAGCGTCGAAGTTCCCATCTTCTTCTTAGTTTCAAGTTGATTCCAGGATGTCTAAAGTCTTAGGACACAGCTCCCACCTTTATTCGGATTCTAGGGGCCGGACTACCTGCTAGGTCCCTCCCTAAGGGTGGGACCAGGAAGGGGGGTGGTTACACCCCCAATCCTTTGTCCAGCTCGCCCCAGGTCCAGGGCTGGTGTGCCCCAGGACCGGTTTGAACTGGCATATGCACCGAGGCTCCTTGTGAGCCTCAGGCATGTCTGGTTTCTATTGAAGCCCTACCTGACCAATACACAAAATCCTTTCTGGGGTGGTGCACGCACCTCCCCTGGCAGGAAACCCCTTTTCCACACCTCCCAAGCTGGAAGGACTCCCAGCAGCAGGAGGGCAGACTTGTGTCTGTGGTGGCAGCATCCATTTTGTGGAGCTGAGGCTATGTCTGATTTTACCCGGGTTTCAGGTACTGTACATGTCGTGTCCCTCTAGAAGGGTGGAATGCTAACCCCGTCGCCAGAATTGGCGAGGGGTTAGTATTCCAATTCGTATGACACCTTACTCAACATGTTTTGATAAAGCCAAACCAAAGATAGCATTTAACCGCGAGGTTCATAATGCACTTAAGAGTATATGGTATGACGATATCTGGAAACAGTAGAAGGAAGTTGTTCCGACCACTGCAGACAGGCTCAGCTCATGCCAGAGCACCATCTCACATGGAACCAAGCACTCTGCCTTCAGGATTGTTAAGGCCTGCCATAGGAGTGACTTATAGGTTAACATGTGTCCCATTTAAGGTTAGGTATAGGTATACTACATCTAAGTAAGAGGTGGTTACACCAACTTACCCCAGCTGAGTGATCAGCCAGTTGTGTCAAATTTGTTAGGCCAGGCTTGGGGTGGCATAATACATGCTGCAGCCCCTGGCAGGCCTTAGATACACCAATGCCCTGGGTACCTAGTGTACACTGGTACAGGGGCTCACAGGGTGATCCACTTCCAATTGGTTATGCACCTAGGGTGCATAGTGTAAATTTAGTAGAGAGAACAGCAGGCTGGGGGTCTGATTGGCAGGCCCACAGCCTCAATATGTCAAAAACCAGTGAAGCAAAAAGCAAAAATTTGGGGTGACCATAGGATAGCAGACCCCACTCTCCTACAGAGGATCTAAACACCTATTAATCAAAAAGAACTACGACTAGAAACAAATATCAGGACAACCTCAAACAAGGTGAACGACTGACACTTAGGACATTAGCAAGTGACAATTACATACTTATCAGGGAAGCAGATAAGGGTGGGAACGTTGTGATTATAAACCGTGTTGATTACAACAGCGAGATCATGTCTCAACTAAATGATGACACATGCTACGAACTAATTACCTATAACCCGATGGGACCCTTGACCACTCTTATCAATAAACATCTTTCCGAGTGGCATACCAAGGGCCTGCTTAATGATGATGAAGTCACATACATGAAGGTATTCAGACCCACCTTTCCCTGTCTGTACGCATTACCCAAAATCCACAAGCATCTTCCCTTTCCCCCTGGGAGACCCATCGTGTCAGGGATTGGAGGTCCAACAGAGAAACTAGCTGAATACATAGATCTTTTTTTAGGTCCTTTGGTCCGGAATTTAGCGTCATACATTCAGGATACCAAACATATTCACACGTATAATGGCAACCTGGTATGATCCTAGCCACTTTGGATGTGGTATCTCTATACACCAGTATCCAACCTGAACTAGGTTTACAAGCAGTAACGAGACTATTCAACAACAGACCAGCAACACAATGGTTACACAATGAAATGCTGATCACTATGATGCACCTTATTCTACATAACAACTTCTTTATGTTTGAGAATAAGTGGTACAAACAGGTCAGAAGAGTGGCAATGGGGTCTACATTTTCACCCTCATTTGCCAATCTGTTCATGGGTTGTCTAGAGAATGATTGGATCTGGGGTATCAATGGTGCACCATGGATAGACTATCATCTTTTGGGGTCGCTATGTTGACGACTGCCTTTTATTATGGTCAGGTACTCAAACAGAATTGGAACAGTTCAGTACCTACCTGAACACTAACAATTTTGGTATGCAATTCACCATGGAACATAGTTCAAACAATATCACGTTTCTGGACATGGAATTGTATATCAAAGATGAGAGACTGAATAGTCGACTTTTTCACAAGAGTACTTCTTGCAACTCTGTACTGCATGCAGACAGTCACCATCCTATACACCAACTCAGAGCGATCCCTTATGGCGAGTTCATAAGGGCCAGAAGAAACTGCAGTGAAGAATCTGAATTCGAGAACTGTATCAAAGACATGAAACAGAGATTTCAGAAGAGAGGTTACTCATCTCAAACCCTCAAACGAGCTGAAAATAGGATTTCCCATGTAAAACGGGATGGCACTTTACTACCCAAGAACAAAACAGCCACTGAAAACCAGAGGGTTCGCATGATTACGGACTTCAGTGACCTCAGTCATACCCTTAGAAAAAGCCTCAATAAACATTGGGGTAGTTTACAGACTGATAGTTCGTTAACATGCTTTCCAACCAATCTCCCTCAAATCACCTTCAGACGGGGCAACACACTACGCATCAGATTAAGTCCCACTGTACCAAATTCTCACAGTACACAGTCATGGCTTACCCCACACACTGTTGGTTTCCACAAATGTGGTGGAGGTGGTGTCTGTAAATGGGCCAAACACAAAACCAAGACTTTCCATAGCTACAACAACAGAACCTACGAGATCAGATCTAACATCAATTGAACGACCAGATTTGTAGTTTACATCATCGAATGCACGTGTGGCAAACAATATGTGGGTAGCACTATAAGAGCTCTGAAAGACAGAATTGGGGAACACGTTAGGGCACAACACCAACAGGATGCGAGATATCCTGTAGCGATACATGCAGCCATGTGCCCCACACAGAGTTCACGCAAGGGCTTCCAATTTTTGGGAATCAAAACTATTGATCCTGGTCCACGGGGTGGCAATAGGGAACTACGGCTAAGAAGGACTGAAGCCACTTGGATTATGCATCTCCAAACAGTGGAACACGGACTCAATTATGATGCAGAGATGCAATACTTCCTGGCATAATGATTCTTGTGCTATTTCTGTTTGTTGAAATTCCACATAGGCATATGTCCTCATGATGACTGGACCTAGCTTTACTCTGCTTATATAAGACGTATCACTAACACAACATGATGCATTAAACATGACTGTGTGTATGGATTAAAAGTTTGTGTTAAGAACATTACATGTTTGTAACTATGTGTTACGTCTACAATATACTCAATTTAGGCATAAAAATTTGATATTCTAAATCTCTTATATGTATGGAATCAATGTTTAAGCGCCTATAGAATTACTTAATTTGGACAAACAACACATTTTACTGATTTTTTCGTGTTTTCTCACTTTATGTATCCCATTAGCATACTGTTGGAATCGATAATGGCAGCGCTCACATCTGTTAATACTACACTCTCCAACAATTAGTGCTGTATCTGAACAATGGTTATTTAATTGTTTTTTATTCCGTGTTCTTATTGTATGTAAGTCACTATCATTTATTGGGCGCCTTACCGGAAAGGTTTCCGTGTGCCATTTTTTCTCTTCTGTATCCTTGGCCCATTCTCCTTTCTTTTTTTTATTCTTACTATTATATTGCTGGTTCTCCTGTTTCTCTTTTAATACCATGTAATTCCTATTATCTTGAATCATTACAACAACAACAAAAAATTCCTTTTACATTTACCTCCTACCGGGTTTTACTTCGTGAGACCTTGTCGTTTTAGAACTGATTATTGCGAATTTCGCATCACCGTTTTGGGAATTTACTTGTTTCTCCATGTGATCTCTTCTTCCAGTATACTTTGTGCAGCATTACACTTCTTATAGCTTTTTCAGTCTAGCTATTTACTAAGAAAGTTATTTTCCCGTGACTTACGGTTTTCGAACCTGATTCAGAGTCACGGTCTAGTTTTTGCTGTTCTTGTCACTACTTAAATCACTTCCGGTTTCTCGCAAGAGTATACACACACATTAGAACGAACGGGTGCCACCAGGACGCGCGATCGGTTTTCCTCTCAAGTAAGTGCTAATAATGCCAGTTATTCAAGGCACTCCCCCCTAGCCTATATTTGTTAGAATTGTGGCCCCAAATAAGTGGTGCAGACTCTGGCCAACAACCCTGACCTGGTTTCTTTTGCTTTGTCTTTCTTTCATACAGAAAGACGTGGTGAACACATACACGTTTTCTGCCCATTCGTCACCATCGCTCTGACCATATATTTAACCGCATTCCGGTTGATTATTGACCACATAGAACTTTAGTAAGTGGAACTTGAAATTTAAATTGTATGGTTGGATCATTGTATCCGTTGCGTTTTTCGTAGCGCTTCTGTCTAAATACAATTTGAATTCACACTCTATTGCAGATGTACTATCATTTGGACTCTTATTCATCCCCTACTCGCGGCACCATTATCTTGTGATTTTAAGAACCAAGGTGAGATTTTAGCTTAGTGCACACCAATACGGTTAGGTTTTACTTTCTTTTATATACCTTACGTGTTGCGCACTATTTACAGACACTGTTCTCCTTGCCCTTAGCCAACCTATTCAGACCCGTTTTTATCATTGATGACACGTGCTGATGGCCGGATTGGAATTATCACCGGCATTCCAGTAAGGGACTTATTGATATTTTTCTCTACTAGAACTGCCATTTACTCGGTGTCCATGCCTATCGGCACCTCCCTGAATCTATCCCTTTGTTTTTTCCCCCAGAATACCTCACACCTACAAGACTTCTAACAGGTAGCCTCCCTATTGTGTCCAGGAGCACTATTGCTCTCTTTACATGGCGCTGAGATCACCATGGTAACGGCTCTTTTGTCTTTCATTATAGACTTAGTTTGCGGTCTTACAATTTCTACTGTCCAATTGTGCACCCAGCCGGGTTGGAATAATCACTGGTTTTGGGGTAAGAACATATACTGACCATACCTAACCATTCTTGCTTATGTTGGCCTTCCTTCAGGCTTGTTCTAACAACTGACTTTGGAACATATTTGCTTTTTCCCTACTTTTCTTTAGACTTCACTACGTTCACGCAACTCTCCACAGGTACCTTTATGACCGGTACTTGGTTAATTTTTTCTATACTCATCCCCCCCTTCTCTTCGGCTCTCCCTTCTCTCACTCTATTTATTCTATCGCACGAAACCTCTCCGCTAGCGCTTAACCATGTAGCCACTGGGACTCATTTATTTTTGTACTAGTTCACTGATATTAAACCACCATTCCTTGTTTTTCTTACTGTGATGTATTGATATCATTTTAGCTTAATTCATGCACTTTATTCACTCTGATCGTCACTTGATGAATGCCACGATGAGGACGCACTAACATGTATATGTCAACCTCATACACATTCATAATGGTTGTATTCATTCGGGTTTCCACGTGTGTTGGGGTGACCGCCACTTAGGTGACAGAGAGGGTGTGTGCTCTCTGGTTACTGTAACTCCATTCTATGAGCTTATACCAAATATTTGTATCATTCCCAGCCCTGAAGAGTCGTGGGATTACTTTTCCCTGATGAAACACGTGTTGGCTGGTTGCATTTCTCAAAGGAATAAAGAACATCCATTATCACTGAAGAACTCTGTACATTTTCCTTGCTTCTACTGTAGTATTTACTGGTTTTAATTTGTATGTCTGAACAGGATAACATTGTATTGACATTCAGACAGCATGGCAATGTACATTGTGACAGTCTATAGATCTGGGCGATGACTCAGAGTCATTGAGGGTGTGCACTGTGCTCTGCTTGATTGTGCATGTGTGCCATCGTGGCCATCTCCACCCGTCCCCCCAGTACCTCGTGGTCACTCACCCTGTTGCGGTTGTGTTGTGTCCTGTCGAGCAGTGTCCGGTCCCCCGACTCCGGCCACAGTATCCACACTGATGACTGTCGACACCACTCCTCCATGTCATCCAGCACGAGCTGTGGCGCTGGGTCCCCACCTCCAGTCTGCATTGCTGCCTTCTGGTTGGCTGCGAGATTCTCCTTGGTCTTCTGCTTGATGTCATTCCATCGCCTCTTGATCTCGTCCATTGTCCTCTTGTGCTCTCCGACGGCATTCACCTTGTCCCGCCATATTCCTGTTTTGGTGCCCAATGACACATTGGAGGTGACAAACAGTTGTTTATGGTGTTCCATCACCTCCGTGACTATGATCCTGTTCGCCTGCGGACTGAACTTCGTCTTCCTCTTCTTGTCCTTGCCCTTCCCTGTCCCCGAGGTCCCAGGCTGGTCGTCCGGGGTGCTTGTGGGGTTGCACTCGTCCTCTGCGCCTGCTCCGGCTGCCTCCATGGTGTTTGGGTGTTTTTTCTACTTTTATGGTGATATGGTGAGCTGCCTGCCAGGTGTGTGTTGCAGGCCTGGCGCTACTTATCGCTGATTTTCTCATCGCACTTTGGCTCATCACAGGTTTTTTTGTGTTGTGGTTTGTGTTTTTAACTCCATCGAGCTGGTTGTATCACGGACATTGTCCGTGGTTTAGGCAGACTATCGCATGGTACCGCCTTGTTGTGAATTCCACGTTGACACAGGATTATTTTCCCGTGATGGGTTGCGATGTTGAGAGTTGCGTTAAGCTACTCTTGCGGTAGTTATCACACGTTCTTGTGAAAATACCCCTTAGAGTTTACAAACCTCTGATACTGCTATCAAACAAAATAAGTATTGCCTAAAATCATTTGCTAAGGAAAGTGCATCTTGTGTCATTATCAAATTCAATGCGGTATTATTATTTTACCAATATGGAAAAGCCTTCATCAGTGGCAGAACTAAGCACACAAGAGTTTAGTACTGAGGAGAGTGCTTCTCAACAAGGAATACCAATAACAGTTGATTCTTCCTAAGAATTAAGCCTGGGTAGAGTTCGCAGAGTTCCGAAGCGGAACTCTGTGAAGTGCACAAAAACCTCTGCATCTCTACGCAGAGCTCCACAAGCGGCGGAGTGAGTTAGAAAAATGCAGTTCTAAATAATTTTCAGTGCCAGGTGTTTGTCAGCGCTGTGAAATTATCGCGAATGGCACCATGCACAGCGCAAGTGGGGGCTGCTTTCTTTTTGCTGCTCGAGTAGATTTTCTACCCGAGCGGCAGCTTTCTCAATGCGAACAGACGGTTTCTCAACGCGAGCATACGCGGCCACTCACATTGAGAAATCCGACCGCCCGCGTTGAGAAATCTTGCCTGGCGGTTGATTTCCCTCGCTCTCGCTCGCCAACTTGATGTTTACAAGCACGAATGAGGAAAAATCTCACCGGGAGGTGGATTTTCCTTGCTCGTGCTCGCCAACGTGACTCCGCGTAACATGGAGTATGGAGAACTCTGCAAACTCCTGGAGCGGAGCAGAGTTCACCACCCAGACTTAGTAAGACTCCAGTTGTGAAATTACTAAAGCCAGTCATGTTATCTGACATGTATTATCTGTTGTTAATTTTGACATATGTGTTAACTGGCATTAGGAAAAATAATACAAATTGAGATTGAGAATTGATTACAAGAAATAATGAAGCATTTGGGAATCATGTCTCAATTTCAAACAAGGACATTATTCTATCACATGATATATCTCATGAGCAGAGGCGGCTCGTGAAGTTTCAAGGTGTTGAGCGTTAGATGAAACCATGAATTTGCTTGAGAGAGTGCAGCGGCTGAGCATATCTCTCCTCAGGGAGGTGCTGGTAGTCTTTCCCCTGAGGAACACAAATAAAAATTGCACAAAATGATGCCATTTTCAACACAATTTCTTTAATAAAATAACCTAAATTTGTTTTTACAGGAACACTTGGATCGCCCCCATAAAACGTTAGTAAAAATGTGTTATCTTACCTCCATGTGTGTGCAGAATAAGTGATATGTGAGGATAAGGGGAGCTGGCCAGGGCTGCTCACTGCATTAGTGAGTTGCACAAATAGGCCAGAGTTGCCTAAAGTGCAAGCGAGGTGAGAGAAAAAAAATACTTTTAGGTTAGTTCTAAAGATTCAGGCCATATTTATTGCATAATTACAGATACTACCTTGACAAGCCTATGAATAACGACATTGCTATGCCAGGTTACTCGTTGTTGCAAACTACATAGACAGATGTGCAGCGGGTTAATTAATTCTCTTGAGCAAGGCTGTTTGGATTCTAAGCTATGGCAGAGAACAGAACAGAGAAATAAAATACACATGAACATGAATGAACCTGTCTCCCTGAAGGAAAAAATCTCCTGTGCCTTTCCCTGCTGACGTGAATAACTACAAGTGTGGTGCCCCAGTTACATATAGTATTGAACGAATGGGGGAGCAGTACCTCGGTTGCACATGCACATCACAGAGTAAATGAACGGAGGGCTGTTATCCGCTATCAGTGCAAACACAGACAAATGAATGGACGTCACGTGCGAGGCTCTGAATGACAAGACAATGAATGGAGTTTTGCTAAGTTCCAAATGCAATCACATACAATGGCTGGGGCGTGTTGTCTGCTGTAAGTGGTAACACAAACCATGAGTGACCTTGTGCTAATTGAGTTCCCACAGAAACACAATGAACGACTGGAGGGATGAATGGTATCTCAGTATCGATGTAGCCGCAGAGATCTGACAGGTGATGCTTGGCCCTGATGCACTGGAGGGCGACCTCTTCCTGGCACACCCCCAGCAGCAGCAGACATCGCAGCCAGGTCATAAGCTGCTGCCCGGGCTCCCGCCCTCCCTGCCCCTAAGAGGCTTTACACCGCCCAGCCTGGCACTGTGGATTTCGCCCACAGATCTGCGTGGCAGGGAGCTGATTTCAGAGCCGGATGGACCTGTCAATCAGCTCTGTGAAAGGTTTCCACGTCAAACACTTGTCGTCACTGTGCGGGTGGCAGCTCGCGCCCCGGATGACCAACTCCTGCAGAACGCGCTTTCGATTTCCTGCTGGAGGCAGTCTGGGGGGCAGCCATGTCTGTAATCAGTGCTGAGTGCTTTCACTTTCTTCCTGGTAACATGGTTTCTGTGTTCGAATCTCCTGCAACTACAGCATAACCTGTAGAGCAGCAATGTTGAACATAGCAACTAGGATGTTTTTAGCTCCAGTTTCGTTCTATTTGTAGTTCAGCAATGTAGCATTTATGCCTGATGCCAGGTTGACCATGTTTACTGTTACTCGCAAGCATATTTGTGGTCACCCTGGTTGCCAAAGTCATGCAGACCTGGAGACAAGGTGTATTTGTAGACACACAAAGCTCACTTGTTGACATAATCTTCATACAATGTAACGTTTAAAACTGAACACATTTCCACATTGTGTTTAGGGGTCAGCAAAGAAGTCCCAAAGCATACATTGCTATACATTAATGCCACTCAGCTATTCCAGTAACACAAAGGAAGGAGAGCGTGACTGCCTCCATGGTGCATCTGCCACTCAAAAAGGCTTTCTGTAAAACACAAATATTGTGATGTGGTGGAGACAGATGTGGCAGCAGGCTTTGTGTCAAAATAGGTAGAGGATCTATTCACATAGGTGTGTGCTGGTGTGTGGACAGCACAATACTGAAATGCATTAGGTATGTGTTGCAGCATGCACCCTTCCAAGTGAACTAAGTAGTGTGTATGTGTCTGTGTGCACACCCACTAGTCCGGCTGATCACAACACCTGTGTGCAGGAGTGCTACGTGACTCTGCCCTCCAACCCTGTGTCACAGGGTGCACATAGTAAAGAGATCTGCACACAATGTGTGAGTTTACACTAGTCTGTACCTGATTACACCTGTTGTGGGTCTAAACACCCCTGCCCTGCACACACTGAGTGGAGACACACCTATGAGACATGCACAAAACGTTATTTGTATGTGTCTATGAGTGTTTAAGAGCCATACCCTGCACACATTGGAAATGTTTGTGAATGTGCGTGGTGCCATAGGGGTGGCACACTTTGGGTGTGTGTCTGAGTGTGTACAGATTAGGAATGTACAGTGACTCAACATTGCTCACAATATGTGAGAAGGAGGTACTGCCCTGTCCCAGCTCTACAAGGACTGGGGCATTGGTGGCGATTGAGTGTGCACATTAGCTGTACATTACACACATTTAAAGTACCTTTCAGGCAGCAGGAAGGACCAACTCTTTTTCTGGGTGAATAGTTGTAGGTAAGCAGAAAAGTGTAGATCCTATCAGTGGCTACCTCAATCAGGTCTCTCAACCACCCTTCATCCAAGGGCTTCTGCATCTTTCACCTCGCACTAAGGTCTCAGTCCTCCTTCCATACACTGACCTGCAATAAGAGATCCATTTTTTCTTGTGCTGGCCACAAATGTAAGGTAGAAAGAGAGTAACTGACAGAAGCAACACACTATGATATACTATCACATTCTAGTTATAATTGGTGGCAATTGACTGGGAGTCCACCATATCAGACACCTTAGCCAGTGCCAATCACACACCATCCGCACCATGACACAGTGTGAATGTTTTATGAATCCATCTAAGACCACCCTAGTCAATTATAAACTTTCAACATGTCAGTCACCCCCCATAATTTGAGGCTCAACATAGGCATTCAGATAATATACTCAGGAAAAAAATTATGCACCACTTTATTCTAGTATGTATAAAATTTAGACATGCTCTCAAAATGTCAAACACAAGTCTCACATCTGAGCGCGACTTCAACCAGCACGATTGGCTGACAAATAAAGTATAGGGCCGGAATGGGAAACCAAAGCAGCCATGGCAAAGTTTGTCAGACCAGGCCCCGCACGGTGCATAGTGAGTGCAGCGTGCAAGCCTGACCATTAAAAGGAGTGTTTGGGGGGAGTTTTCCTCCAAGAAAATTTGGGCAAAAATGGCGCATCCTACAAAAATTGTTTCATTACGTATTCAATTGTATTAACTTTTAAAGCATAGTAAATGATGACACCAGCGTACACCAGGAATCAACAATCTTTGTTGGGGCTCTTCAGTGAGTCTCTTACTATTACTCTCCAACAGGGCCTCTCATCTCCCCATAGCCCCTCTTTCACATGTATTTCATTTGTTTTACAGCACCTCTCAGACCAGTGTAGGGTGCTGGAGCCCTTTACATCACACACAGATACAGAGATAATAAATCATTCGTGTGTAAATCAGTGTATAGAAAATGTTACATTAGACAAAGTGGACTACAAGGTGTCGGATGCATGTCATCCATACTGGTAGGCATTTTTTTAAGAGTGCTTGGTCCGGAGAAGAATAAACTCAGAATTTAGAATGTAACACAGTGGTTAGGGTCGGCTTTGCTAATAAGAATGTATTTCTACTCAAACAAATCCTTTTTAGCAAAATCAGGATAATGAAAGACTCGAGAAAAACATAACTTTCTAACCTATATCATGTAGTTTGCATGCAGCTCTTTGATGACACTTCGTAGCTAACTGTGCTAGATTATGAGTAATTTATGAACTGCACGCTAACAAAAGGGCTTTTGTGGCAAAAGCAATAACCCACTAAGCTATGCACATTCTGTGATCTGCATGGTTTACGTCCTCTGCAGCAGGCATATTAACCCTCTCCTCTACCTTAGATGAGTCAAAACTGCCACCATACAAAACTCAGATCTCTCTCCAGCAGGTACAGTAATCACTAGAGTTATCTTGACACTTTTATTGTTGCCTGAAACTACTGGATACACAGACACGGGAACACACTCCTGCGAGATACTTTGTTATTGAAACTATATAGTGATGTTTTCGAATTGATGAAATTGTCCAGAACAGGACAGGAAGCCACAACACTCACCAGTTGCAGAACTAAACACACAAGTGTTCAGTACCGAGGAGAGCGCTTCACTACGAGGAACACCAATAACACTTGATTCGTCCCAAAAATCCAGTTTAGATAATACTAAAACTAGTCATATTAGCTGAAATCTATCATCCGTTGTTCATTTTGACGTATGTGTAACTGGAAGAAGGGAAAATAATACATATTGTGATCGAGTATTGATTACAACAAATAATGAAGCATTTTGGAAACATGACTCAATTTTGTTACGTTCAAACTCGGACACTGTTCTACCAGATGACATATATCATGAGAAAACACAGGGCAAATGTCATGTGCAAAAGCAGCTCTGTTAAGCTCCGTTTACTGAAAGAAACGAAGCACACTTATCAAAAAGGGGACTTCAGCTTATCGCCTACTCAAGTATTAGAAAGTAGAGAAGTAAATGTTAAGAGGCATAGTTTATCATTAAAGTGACAAACAAAGCAGGGGGTGTGCGAAATTCAGGCAATTTTCTCTGACATAATCACGTGAAATTTCAGGACATTTACGTAAGAGGTGAATTCTTACATTTTGAGCTATATTGTAGCATGAAATAGATTCAAGTACTCATTTTGCGCTGAAATCGGCGCTAAATTTCACATAACAGCGGGTCACATTCTGATTATGTTGTTCCCATGCTCGCGTTTCCCCAGAATGGTGTCCGAACTACCCAATCTGGTGTAATTTGGGGTATTTCGCATAGCAAGTGTAACACATATGCCAAAAACATTGCAAGGTTATGCCTGTGTAGTAAAAAATTTTGTCTGGACATAAAACAAAATTAGCAGAGGGCTGCTGGACAGCTTCATTCTATGTGATGGCCAAAACATTGGACACAGTGTTAAAGGCAATAAATGGCAATACAAGTTGATTTTTTAGAACAATTAGCACCTTTTCCTATAAGGGTATTCATAGGGAGCTAAGATGCATGAGGTTATAGGTTACTTATCTTCTGTGTCTCCATATGTGAGAACCCAGGAGGTAGTGTGAATAAGGTGGCAAATGTTGAGAACCATTTTCTTAGTGGGGTTTTAAAGATAGAACTCCTCTTACTTACCTTAACATAACCCATGACTATGGTTTTGTGTGTGTGCATGAGAGAAAACCAGGAAGCCAGAGAAACGTGTGTCTGACTCTGTAGGGTAATGTGTTGAACTGTGAGCATGTAACTGAGTTCTATTTTGAATGTGTGCTTTGCTGTATGTTTTAGGAGTTTGTGACTGACTGCAGTTAGGAAGGTATTTGGGTGTGTATGTGTTTTAGGAATGTGTGCCATATGTTTAAGGAATGTGTGCCAGGTTGTGTGTGTTAAACATATTTTTATGACAGTTATGAACCGATATTTGCCAATGTCTGAGCATAATAGATGTAAAATATGGGTGGGAAAGAGAGCCCAAAGAAGTCTAAATCCAAACAGGTGAGGGTGTGGACACATATAAGTGACAGAACTCAGAGCACACATGTGTGGAAGGAATTGTTGGACACAGGTTAGAGGAGGCTTTGCACCCACCTTTCACTGGGCACTAAGTGCATACATGTGAGTGGTGTTATGTGTTCCTGCAAATGAGGCAGTGCTAGATGTGCATAGTCGGGCCCTAGAATGCAAACAGATGAGTGGTATATGCACATAGGTGAAGAGGTGGGTGCAAATAGATTAGAGAGATTGGTGCATACCGGTTAAAGGGCTATGGCATACAGGTCAGAAGGGCGAAAAGCCAACATATGGAAGGAGGTTAGGTGTACAGAGATGAAAGGGAACTTCAGGCACCCAGTCGAGTGGAGTCACGTGCGCACTTGGTGACCTCGGAAATCTGAAACTGTCCAGCTGAAGTCTGAGTAGCTGGAGTGGTGGGGTAGTTCTGTGCAAATAGGTGTGAGAGTCATAGTGCATTCAACTGAAAGTGATATAGGTGTACAAAAGTGAAAGGTTCCTGGGTGCACACAGATGATAGGTGCTATCTGGATGCAGGTGATATGAATGTTTGCATACAGTTAAAAGAAGCTAGGTGTGCATAGGGGAGTTGTGTCTAGGTGCACACAGGCAAGATGTGGCTAGGTACCCACAAGTGACTGGATCCTGTGCCCACACACACACACACACACACACACACACACACACACACACACACGCAAGATGGAGGCTGAACATGCATATAGGTGACTTCTGCAAGACCGGGAGATGATAGACAGCACAAGCGATTGGCAGGTAATTACAATCTTAGTGTACAGTTTGAAGAAGCAATAATCAGATGTATTCATTGCAGTCTTTCTATTCCTTTATTTCAAATGTGCTTGGTTTGCATCATATAGACAGCCAATGCGCTTCGCCCAAACATGGGCTTCTTCAGGGCAATAAGTAATTTTTGCCAAAGTCTTGCCAAGGTGAAGAGGATCAGTGATCCTAAGATCAGTAACGCGTCCGTTACAGAGCGAGAAGTGTCAATAAAACGGTTAGTGTGACTTGCAGTGTCGCGTTCCTCGTAGCCGTGTCGGGTCAAGCGTCCGATGTGTAGTGGGGTTGTAGACCGTCAGACTTACTGAAGAAAGGTGATAGAGCACTAGCTCCACACAAACAAAAGGTGTTTTTATGTACAAATGGTGGCGTGTGCAAGCAGGAATTGACTAGGTGCACACAGGTTTAACATTTTAAAAACCTTGTTCTGTTGTGTAATACACAATAATAAAGGTCCAAGAGGGAATTCAATTCGAGGTGTGAACAATATTTATACAGTTAACATAATTCATGTATGTCATGGCAGTCTGAAGCAGGTCCAAAAAGCACACTCCATGCCAAATTTTTAATGGCCACATAAAATAAATTTAAATTGATTTAATCTTAAATTCAATTCAGCTACAGAGTCTGTGGTTATCCTGAAAATAACAACTTGTGCTGGATTCTTCTGGTGTAACAATAAATTTTTAGCATTCAAAGGTAGGAATATGCTACTGAAATAAGTGTTGAAACTAAATGCTATTGCCAGAATAGGCACACAGATTTCCTGTGGAGGCAGTCAGTTGTGACTGGAGAGAAACCAACGTACTGGAAATTGTGTGTGAGGAGAATGACTGAGTTTTTTCAGGATATATTTGTGCATGAGGCTGAGCATATGCATTCTGTGTGCAGATGGGCTCCTATAACAAGAGCTTGCATATGTGTACCCCCCCGGGTCAGCTTTTGATTAATCAGTCTGATATCATTAGTCAGCAGAGGCATATAGGATTATGCATGGGCATCTATTGGTTTTGCATTGACATGTGGAGATTTGTGCTGGGACTTTTGAGGCTAAGGGCCTCATTCCGAGTACTCGTGGTGGTGGTCTGACCATTGCAGGTCCGCATGCCGTATGTGGAGTGTGGCAGTCAGACAGCGCACAGGACCACTGCCTCCACCGGAATCCAGGATCCTGCGATGGTGGCGCAGCGGAAAGGGGCAGGAATATTCAGGCGGTACTGATGTGGCACCATCAAGCATATTCCCAGCTGTATTTACACAGCCCATTTCATGGCGGTGAGCCTGCCATGAAAAGGATGGTGGACATGCAACTAAGGGGGCCCTAACAGGGTCCCCTGCCACTTCTGGGCCTGGGGATGCATGCGGGGGGCACATGTGTCCCCCTGGAACTGCATCCCCCTTCCTGCACAGTGTGGCATGCATGACATGGTGCATGCCTTACCATGCAGGAACGTGCTACAGGCGCTGTCAAGGAAGCAATCTGCTGTTAAGGCTCTCCTAGGAGCCTAACACAGCCGCCACCGTGAGACCACTGCAGCACCACCCGCCTGCCCTGGATTCAAGTCAGAATCTGGCGCGCGGGTGCACCACAGGCTTGGTGGTCCTCCTGCGGGTGCAGCGGCGGCGGTGCTGCGGTAGGACCGCTAAACTCATAATCAGGCTGTAAGTCTGTGCATTGTATGGTTGTTCATAGGAAATTATTGTTGGCATGTGAAGATTGAGCCTAGGGTATGTGATTCTGTGCCTGAACATTTAAAGCTCTGTTTAAGAGGATGGTGATTGCAGGTTGTCTTTGATGGCATTTCCGCGTGTCAACGCTGATGGTTTTTTTCGGGTTGCACTGCTGAAACATCATCACAAAAGCCTAGTAAAAATGTGGCGGATAGCTAAAGTACCATTTTATCTACTTTTGTATCTCTTTGTTGTTTTTCATTATCACTTATTGTAGTTTTTTTTACATTTCAGTGCTATCACTTTTTTGTTTTGTTTTTTTCGTTTAAATGTGTTTATTGGTTAACATCACAGTCATGTATACATAAAAGGACGATATTTTTCCGACTTACACAAATATAGTATCTGGACAACCAGTAAACAGAAATATACATTACATAAAATCTGCACTTTCTGTATGTCTAAGCATTTCCAATTCCACCATTGGGGACACCACAGGATCACCTCGATATTTATTCCAGTGCGACCATTTCCGGTCCCATTTTTTAGGGCACCCCCTTGCTAAGAAGACTTCCGTTTCTGCCAGCATGCATCTGTCAAGCTCTTTCGCCTATGTGTGGACGCGTGGTGTGAGTACTCCCCCCCACCCTCTCGCTATCTCCCGTTTAACTAATGTGTATCCTAGCATCATGAATTGCTTTTCCACTTCCGTGAGGTCGGTTGCCTCCCAAATATTCAACAATCCCAGTTGTGGCATTAATACAATCTCCTTATGTAAGGCCGTCTGCATGTGCTCCGAGGCCTCCTCCCATAAGATACAAATCTTTGGGCAGCTCCAGAGAGTGTGGTAAAATTTGGCCTGTTGGCCACATCCCCGTAGGCAGAGGTCGCCAGTTCTGGAACCTATTTTTGCTAGGGTCTGTCCTGTCGTATATGAGCGGTGCAGTATCCTAAATTGGATCAGCCTAAATTTAAGTGTAATGGCCGCCTCTCGAGGGGACATGAGGGCCTTCTGCCAATCCTCGTCGCTAATCAATCCCAAATCACCCTGCCACCGCTCCCTGAGTCTCGGAACAATATCTGGGAGGTTATTACATAATTTCTTATATGTGAGAAATATTGCTTTCGAATTTAAGGGCCCATCTAACAGCCTGTCCTCAAGTGGTGAAGATTCTGGTATGTCTGTAAAGGACAAAAAGGCCGCCGTAAGAGCATGCCGAATTTGCAGAGATCTATACGTTTCTCCCTGAGCCAGGTGATACTGTTGCTGGAGGCCCTCAAATGGAAGTATAGCCCCCTTTCTGACCAAATCTTTTACTGCCGAGATGCCTATAACGTCCCACTTGTCAAACCCGGGCTGGTAGCACAGCATGCCCAGTTTCTGTGTATACCAAAGTGGCGTTACCTTTGTGAGGATGCCAGCCCATCTCAGGCGAGAATGCACTGTATGCCAGATCTCTAACATGTGTTGGGTGGGCGCCAAAAGAATCGCCCCTTTTTAGGTCTCGCCTGACCCAGCGTATGCGCTGGTCTGGCGAGACTTATTGAGAGGGCTCCAAAAAGTGCTACCAGGCCTGCCTAGAGCTACAGTGCAAGTGCGCGGGCGCGCGGGCCGCGCTTGACCGCGATTACTTTCACTTTCGCGGCCGCACGGCCGCTTTGATGTTTGATCGTGATCACTTTCGCGGCCGCACGGCCGCTTGGCATAGCCAATAGCGTTACAACAAATGTCTGCATTGTCAGCATTCCGTCCATCATATGTTTGTTGTAACGCTTTTTGCCCTAAGTGGGATGGGTATTCCCAGACGTGGGACCCGTGCTCACTACGCCACTGGAGTCAAGCTATCCTGGCTGATGACGGCTGATAGCCAGAAACCGGTCCTAGGATGCTTGATTCCGGTCCAGGGAAGACATGGCTTGGCAGTTCGGGCTGGACTGTTCCCATGAGGCACAGGGTCAAGACTGATTTGCATATGGCCATGTCTAAACTGGGGTGGCGTAGTGGGCAAAAGAACGATGGATTTAACCCAGATCTCTTGACTGGGCGAGAATGTCTGCATTGTCAGCATTCCGTCCATCATATGTTTGTTGTAACGCTTTTTGCCCTAAGTGGGATGGGTATTCCCAGACGTGGGACCCGTGCTCACTACGCCACTGGAGTCAAGCTATCCTGGCTGATGACGGCTGATAGCCAGAAACCGGTCCTAGGATGCTTGATTCCGGTCCAGGGAAGACATGGCTTGGCAGTTCGGGCTGGACTGTTCCCATGAGGCACAGGGTCAAGACTGATTTGCATATGGCCATGTCTAAACTGGGGTGGCGTAGTGGGCAAAAGAACGATGGATTTAACCCAGATCTCTTGACTGGGCGAGAATGTCTGCATTGTCAGCATTCCGTCCATCATATGTTTGTTGTAACGCTTTTTGCCCTAAGTGGGATGGGTATTCCCAGACGTGGGACCCGTGCTCACTACGCCACTGGAGTCAAGCTATCCTGGCTGATGACGGCTGATAGCCAGAAACCGGTCCTAGGATGCTTGATTCCGGTCCAGGGAAGACATGGCTTGGCAGTTCGGGCTGGACTGTTCCCATGAGGCACAGGGTCAAGACTGATTTGCATATGGCCATGTCTAAACTGGGGTGGCGTAGTGGGCAAAAGAACGATGGATTTAACCCAGATCTCTTGACTGGGCGAGAATGTCTGCATTGTCAGCATTCCGTCCATCATATGTTTGTTGTAACGCTTTTTGCCCTAAGTGGGATGGGTATTCCCAGACGTGGGACCCGTGCTCACTACGCCACTGGAGTCAAGCTATCCTGGCTGATGACGGCTGATAGCCAGAAACCGGTCCTAGGATGCTTGATTCCGGTCCAGGGAAGACATGGCTTGGCAGTTCGGGCTGGACTGTTCCCATGAGGCACAGGGTCAAGACTGATTTGCATATGGCCATGTCTAAACTGGGGTGGCGTAGTGGGCAAAAGAACGATGGATTTAACCCAGATCTCTTGACTGGGCGAGAATGTCTGCATTGTCAGCATTCCGTCCATCATATGTTTGTTGTAACGCTTTTTGCCCTAAGTGGGATGGGTATTCCCAGACGTGGGACCCGTGCTCACTACGCCACTGGAGTCAAGCTATCCTGGCTGATGACGGCTGATAGCCAGAAACCGGTCCTAGGATGCTTGATTCCGGTCCAGGGAAGACATGGCTTGGCAGTTCGGGCTGGACTGTTCCCATGAGGCACAGGGTCAAGACTGATTTGCATATGGCCATGTCTAAACTGGGGTGGCGTAGTGGGCAAAAGAACGATGGATTTAACCCAGATCTCTTGACTGGGTGAGAATGTCTGCATTGTCAGCATTCCGTCCATCATATGTTTGTTGTAACTTTTTTTGGCATAGCCAATAGGTCTCGCTTTTGGGACCTTATAAATATTTAGGTATGCAACTGTTGCATGGCTAAACACTTATAAGGTCCCAAAGGCGAGACCTATTGGCTATGCCAATACTTGTTTTTCTTATCGCTAGTATACAAGGCCCCCAAGTAGCTGGATCGGTCAGTTTTGTATCAGTCAAGAACATATGCAGGGTCATCCGGAGGACGGTATATCCAGTGATTGACAGTTACTAACTGTGCTGCCCAATAATAGAGTTGCAGGTCGGGAAGCGCAATGCCTCCATCATACCAACTTTTAGTCAGCTTCTTCAGTGCCACCCTTGGGGTCTTCCCATCCCACAACAACGTACGGACCTCTCCCTCCACCCCTTTGAAATACAAGTCTGGAACTCTGTGTGGGCAGTTGTGAAGGATATACAGGAAGCGAGGGAGGGCCAGTATCTTAAAGAGCGCAGCTCATCCAGCAGCGAAAGTGGAAGGGACCTCCAATGTTTCACGTCCGCTCGCAGTTTAGCCAACGGGGGGGCCAAGTTGGACTTGTAAAAGAGATTTGGGTCTGACGTGACGAAAACCCCCAAGTGTCGAAACCCATCCTCCGCCACCACTATGGCGCAGCCTGCCGTAAGCCTGGGAACCTGGCCCTGCAACATAAACAATATGGACTTATGCCAGTTGATCGTATACCCAGAGTATTTGCCGAAATTTGCGAAGATGTCAAGCACCACCGATATAGATTTGTATGGGGAAGCCAGGTACAGCAGTATATCATCCGCATATAGGGATATTCGATCTTCTACTTCGTCCGCCCACCTCATCCCTCGGACCATAACATCTCGGCGTATCCATGCCGCAAGGGGCTCCAGTAAAAGAGAAAATATCAACGGGAACAGAGGGCATCCCTGTCTAGTACCTCTTTGTAGCCTAAATGTCCGGGACGTATGACCGTTTACCCTCACTTGTCTCAAAACATCTGTGTATAGCAACCGAACCCAGGCTATAAACTTGGGACCCAGACCCACCCTTTTCAAGACTTCGACTATCACTTTTGTTAATGACAACAGCGTCAATGACTTCCTGTGACATCACCAGGGTCAAATGATGTCACTTCCTGTGATGTCACTAGTGTCAAAGGCCATCCAATGTCATTACCACTACCCCAGGCATTTTGGGGAATCAACATCTATGAATAATACTGCTTACAAATGTGCCCCATAATTTGCCTTTTCTTGCTGTATAAATTAGTTACCCCTACATTGTAATTCGGTGCTCCACCAGCAAGCACATAATTTCAGAAGGCCTGTTTACCAGTGACAACGTGGCATTTTGGCTGTGACGCTTCCTTTATGGGAGGAGTGCAGTAGCGGTAGACTGTCTGTTGTACTTGTTGCTTAAGCAGCTTTTGGAGCGAGTCCTGTTGCACGCTTGTGTGGATTATTCCCTTTTCACTGGAATAGAGATTTGACAGCTGTAATCCTGCCGTTCCTGCTACAGCTAATTCCATGCAGTGAGCCCTAATGAAAGACTCGCGCAAAGGGCATGCTTATGTTTTTTGCAACACATTGTCAGAAATTATGTTTTCCCTTCCACAATGAAAAGGCCTTTCACACAGCCTCCAAGAGGTGCTCTTTTTGACTTGATAGGACCAAAAGGAATATTTTGTTTCTCGTTCCATGCTTCTAAAAATAGACATTTAATGGAGTTGTTGATTTACAAGCAATCAATGAGGCAACATAATAATAAGGGCGTAAGACAAGTGCAATTGTAAGAGTGCTATAAAGATGAAAACGAAAACACCTTCCACCCATGGTATTCGTATTCCTGCATTTAAAAATATACAAAAGAAACCAAAGGCAATACAGACGTTACATTAATAACATTTCGGTCCCCACCCCAAATACTTTCCTGCCCCATCTATATTCCAGAATGCAGAGGCATGTAGTCAACATAGTACTTTAGCCAAACTAACCCATTAAGTGCGGAGGCTTTTATCTCCAGTGCCGAGCTTTTTTTAGGTCTGGTCTATAGACTGCTTTAGCTCAGTCACGGCTGGCATGACTCGCGGGGAGGGTTGGGAGGGAGTCGCATGGGGGGTTCAATTTTAAATATATATATGTTTTAATTTAACTTACCTTTGTGGTCCGGTCCGGCGTCATCCCGCGTCCTCTCCGCCACACAGGAAGCAGGCAGCCTCCCTCCCCTCCCCTAAGCCAATCACAACGCTGCAATGGCAGTGTTGTGATTGGCTGGGATGCCGACCCCAAATGCGTCTATGGGGAGGCCATTTTCTCCATGTAGGCGGCATGCAGCCTACATGGAGTAAAGGACAGAGTGTGTTTGACTGGTTTGGTCGGCCCCAGTCAGCGCCCTCAGAGTGGGCAAGCCAATCCTCCCCTGCCCTAGTGCAGGACAGCCCACCTGCCCATCCCCAACAAAATCCTTCTGCTTTCTCGCAGTGCGAAAAGCAGAAACATTAAATGGTATTTATAATACCATTTTATGTTTCTACTTCTCGCACAGCGAGAAATCAGTGGGGCGATACTCCTCCGCCCACATGAAGGAGCAGCCCCTGGTTTAGCTGTCTTGCCCGCCTCATATTTTCTAAAACAAATCATAGTAAAAATACATACTGGTATATATACATAGTGGTTCCCACTGGACACCAGACGTACGTTCACGCAGGCCCTAATCACAGGCAGATTTGACTACGGCAACGCACTCTACGCCAGCATCACAACCCATCTCCTTCACAGACTTCAAACCATCCAATACACTGCTGCAAAACTTGTCCTCAACATCCCACACAGAACCCACACCACACCACTCCTCAGGAAGCTCCATTGGTTCCCCATCTAGAAGCGATGCCAGTTCAAACTTCTCACACACGCATTCAAGTCACAACACAACATGGGACCTACATACCTCAATCACCAGCTTCACTTCTACCAACCCAACTGACAACTTCGCTCAGCATCACTCGCACACACACCCCGCATCCATAGAAGCAGAATGGGAGGGCAATCATTCTCCTTCCAAGCAAGAAGCTGAAGAACTGGCTATTCAATTTGCCGTCTTGCTGGACCTTTGAGACTGACTGTATTCAGGCCCAGCCTCACCACAAGCCTACACTCACCTACTCAGCGCCTGGATACCCTCACGGATGACAAGCAGCACTCTACAGAGCCACCTTACATTACATTACAAGGGATTTCAGCCAGCCATCCTCACCTATTGATCTGTTCAACTGTCATTCACAGTTTGTTTCCACCAGGGACGGACTGGCCGTAGTGGGTGCTGGGCATTTCCCTGGGGGGCTGGAGGGGTAGGGGGGCAGTTTTGTGCCGGGGGGGGGGCAGTTTTGTCACTGGGGGCCGGTTTTGCAGCAGTGCTGCAATATCGGCCCCTGTAACAAAAGCACCCCTACTCCCCGCGCTCCCAGGGCAGCAATCTGCCAGGGCTGGTTGCTATTTCTAGTCCGGCCCTGGTTTCCACCCTCCACGGCATACACTAATAGGGTAGTGGGCCAGCCCACTTCAACCGCTTGTTGTCTTAGATTGTGAGTGATGGCATTTTGTCAAATTACATGGGCACATCCAATCGAAAATTAGTGCACTTGACTTCGCACTTTCCCTGAAGGGACTATTGTGTGTTGCACTGGTGGTGAGGAGACTGCAGTGTGGAAATAATTAAAATGCAGGATACATTTTTATTTTAATCATCTTGAATAGCATTATATAGACGGCACAGTGAACTCCATTGCCGTAAATAATTTTCTCCCCAATTAAAAATGGCCATTGTAGTCTCTCCTCTACCCCCTGCAAGACTACAGTGCAAATCACAGGCTTTAACAGAAGTGCTATGAGGCTTGAGATATTCTTGTTGTAACTCAAAGCCTTAATATGCATGTTTGCTCACCCTTTTGTTCATGCATAGCAAATGCTATTCAAATGTATGCAGAACTGAGTCCTCTTTTCATCTTGGTTCTTGCATCCACACTCTCTCTTGTATGACCTGCCGAAAACGATCAATAGACAAGTGGTACCTTGTACGGCTATAAACTGCCGTCTTGGAACTACCTATCTACATTGGGCAATAAATCAGACAAAGGACATATAAATACAACATATTTCGAAAGCAACTTAATTAAATGTTATTTAACCATTTGCTGTTTTACATCATTATTTGAAATCATCTGTACACAAATAAAACAAGCATTGGCATAGCCAATAGGTCTCGCCTTTGGGACCTTATAAGTGTTTAGTTATCCAGCACAATATCCTTGGTGCAACAACATCAAGTGTTGCATGGCTAAACACTTATAAGGTCCCAAAGGCGAGACCTATTGGCTATGCCAATGCTTGTTTTGAGTGAGTGGCTCGTGCAGATATTCCACTGTGAGGTAGAGATGCTGCGAGTGCTTTTACAGGAGCCCCTGTGATATTGCACCTCTTCACAATGTATCTTGGGTCTGATGTAATACTTCTAGCCCCTATTCCCGTCTTCTCGCACCCAATGCATTCTTAAATGTCCCATGTACAGCCGGGGTTGACACTCCTATTACCCCTGCCCTCCAGTGACACTTTACCTGCCACAGGTGGTGGATGTGGTGGTGGACGTGGTGGTGGTGGTGGTTGATGTGGTGGTGGTGGACTTGGTGGTGGTGAATGTGGTGGTGGTGGACGTGGTGGTGGTGGACGTGGTGGTGGTGGATATGGTGGGGGTAGTGGTGGATGTGGTGGTGGACATAGTGGTGGATGTGGTGGTGGTGGACGTGGACATGGTGGTGGATGTGATGGTGGACATGGTGGTGGTGGATATGGTGGTGGTGATGGCCTTGTTGGTGGTGGATATGGTGGTGGACGTGGTGGAGGTGGACATGGTGGTGGAGGTGGACATGGTGGTGGACGTGGTGGTGGTGGACATGGTGGGTGGTGGGCGTGGTGGTGACGTGGTGGTGGTGGTGGGCGTGGTGGGGGTTGTGGACGTGCTGGTGGACGTGGTGGTGGACGTGGTGGTGGACGTGGTGGTGGATGTGGACGTGGTGGTGGATATGGTGGTGGACGTGGTGGTGGGTGTGATGGTGGTTGACGTGGTGGATATGGTGGTGGTGGATATGGTGGTGGCCTTGGTGGTGAATGTGGTGGTGAATGTGGTGGTGGATGTGGTGGTGGTGGACGTGGTGGTGGATGTGGTGGTGGACGTGGTGGTGGATGTGGACGTGATGGTGGATATGGTGATGGACGTGGTGGTGGGTGTGATGGTGGTGGACGTGGTGGATATGGTGGTGGTGGATATGGTGGTGGCCTTGGTGGTGAATGTGGTGGTGGTGGTGGATGTGGTGGTGGTGGACGTGGTGGTGGAGGATGTGGTGGTGGTGGACGTGGTGGTGGATGTGGTGGTGGTGGTGGATGTGGTGGTGGTGGATGTGGTGGTGGTGGACGTGGTGGTGGATGTGGTGGTGGACGTGGCGGCAGTGGGCGTGGTGGTGGTGTGTGTGGTGGTGAACGTGGTGGTGGACATGGTGATGGTGGATGTGGTGGTGGTGGTGAATGTGGTGGATGTGGTGGACGTTGTGGTGGTGGACGTGCTGGTGGTGGTGGACGTGCTGGTGGTGGTGGACGTGGTGGTGGAGGACGTGGTGGTGGAGGATGTGGTGGTGAAGGACGTGGTGGTGGTGGACATGGTGGTGGACATGGTGGTGGACATGGTGGTGGTGGACAACATGGTGGTGCGGTGGACATGGTAGTGACGTAAGTGGTGGTGGTGTACGTGGTGGTGGTGGACGTGGTGGTGGTGGGCGTGGTGGAGGACGTGGTGGTGGAAGTGGTGGACGTGGTGGTGGTGGATGTGGTTGTGGACGAGGTGGTGGTGGTGGATGTGGTGGTGGAAGTGGTGGACATGGTGGTGGACAGGGTGGTGGTGGACAGGGTGGTGGTGGACAGAGTGGTGGTGGACAGAGTGGTGGTGGACGTTATGGTGGACATGGTGGTGGTGAACATGGTGGTGGATGTGGTGGTGGTGGTGGACGTGGTGGTGGTGGTAGACGTCGTGGTGGACGTGGTGGTGGTGGACATTGTGGTGGTGGAGGACGTGATGGTGGTGGTGGATGTGGTGGTAGTGGAGGACGTTGTGGTGGTGGAGGACGTGGTGGTGGTGGAGGACTTGGTGGTGGTGGATGTGGTGGTGGTGGACGTGGTGGTGGTGGACGTGGTGGTGGTGGGCGTGGTGGAGGACGTGGTGGTGGTGGACGTGGTGGTGGTGGACGTGGTGGTGGTGGAGGACTTGGTGGTGGAAGTGGTGGTGGTGGACGTGGTGGTGGATGTGGTTGTGGTGGTGGACGAGGTGGTGGTGGTGGATGTGGTGGACATGGTGGTGGACAGGGTGGTGGTGGACAGGGTGGTGGTGGACATGGTGGTGGTAGACGTGGTGGTGGTAGACGTGGTGGTGGACATGGTGGTGGTGAACATGGTGGTGGATGTGGTGGTGGTGGTGGTGGTGGTGGACGTGGTGGTGGTGGACGTCGTGGTGGACGACATTGTGGTGGTGGATGTGGTGGTAGTGGAGGACGTTGTGGTGGTGGAGGACGTGGTGGTGGTGGAGGACTTGGTGGTGGTGGATGTGGTGGTGGTGGTGGATGTGGTGGTGGTGTACGTGGTGGTGGAGGTGGTGGACGTGGTGGTGGACGTGGTGGTGGTGGACATGGTGGTGGGTGTGGCGGTGGTGGAGGTAGACGTGGTGGTGCCCATGGGGGCGTGGTGGTGGTGGTGGACGTGGTTGACGTGGTGGGGTTGGTGGACGTGGTGGTGGATGTGGTGGTGGTGGACGTGGTGGTGTTGGTGGACATGAGGGTGGACTTGGTGGTGGACGTGGTGGTGGTGGACATGGTGGTGGATGTGGTGGACGTGGTGGACGTGGTGGTAGTGGTAGTGGACGTGGTAGTGGTGGTGGACGTGGTGACAAATAGTGAGAAAAGGTAAAAGCAAAACACCGAGTGAATGATAAAAAAAAGAAAGCAAGATAGAGCATGAGGGATGAAGTGATGAGAAAACTTTCACAGTAAAAGCAAAACAAAGTAAATGATAGCCGTGCACGAGTGAATAACTAATGCTGCTATTTTGAAGCACAAGCGTGCTTGTCATAGCCATGCACGAGTGAATAACTAATGCTGCTATTTTAAAGCCCACGCGTGCTTGTCACAGTAAAAGCAAAACCCACTGCTGGCACTGCAATTGTGTGTTTGCTGGCCTGGGAGTGGTGCGTGCGTGCAGTCGGCTCTTTTTGGAAGCACATACTAGTGCTTGTGGGTGCGCCCCTGCTTGCTCCTGCAAGGTGGATGCCGCCACAAGCACAAGTATGTGCTTCCTAAAAGAGCAGAGCGACAGCTAAAGGTCCTCCTATGCAGCGCATGCACGCTGCGTAGGCGAGACCTAAAAACTTTGAGTACTAAAAACAATATGAGTGTTTGGCAAGTAATATTTACTAACTGCATGATAAAATCCACTTTTTAAGAGCTGCAAAGAATCGTCTACTCACAGGCACGACGTCGGTAAATGTCCCCATTCGAAGATGCAGATGAAGGCAGAAAGGGAGTGCTCTGATGAAGTCCTTTACTTTCAAGTTCTTGTTTGTAATGTTGTTGAGTTACTGTCTCCCGGTTCCTGGATCGAAGAGACTCCACCTAGTGAGAACTATCCCACCGCTTGGAATGCAGTTAACAGGACACCAAGCACAGAACGAAGAATAGAGCTAGAGCTTTGTCGTTCATCCATTTTATCTCTTCTTTTTCTTCCCTGTATGCTATTTTTCTTTAAGGTTTTTTACTCTTTGTTGTTCTCCTTCCTACTATTTTATTTCTTAATTTGCAATTTCTCTTCTCCTTTCTTCAATTTTTCCTTCTCACATCCTCACCATAGCTGGGCCTTGAGCCGGGTCTGGTTGCTCAGTGGACTAATGCATCCACTGCAGGGGCCTGTGTTCAAACTCATGGTCACAGGTTCAAATCCCAGCGGGTCCACTCAGCCTTTCATCCATCTGAGGTCAATAAAATTAGTATCATTGAGTTGGGTAACAATAAACATCTGTTATTCAGAGCCAAGATGCCTAGGGGTGAACGTGCGCTTTACAAATGCACATGTTATGTTATGTTATAGCTGCTTAGGATGTGAGCCCAACTTCCTGTAGTGCTGGCTTTATTATTTTATACAACTGTGCAGCTCCTTTATTCAGTTACCTTGGCCCACCAGTCTCTTGACTAGCTTCGGGAGGTGGAAGTTAAGGTTTCTTGTCACAGCCTCAAGCCTTGCACTTGCTGTTGAAACTGAAAAGTAGAAAGCCATCCCTTTCACCTTGTAAGTGGTCCTTGCCCTGCGTAGACCTTCTGTCTGCTGTACCCATCGGTATGATTTATCGAAGAGATACTACAGGGGAGGAAAAGTCTTAGTGCTTCATGCACCCTGTTTACATTAACAGTATAGAGGGACCGGTGGGAAAAGCTAACCTCGGATCAATCTAACTTAGTTTGGCATTCTCTGCAGCAGGAGCAGAATTATCTATTGTATTCAGACAGCCAGTGTTAAAGAACTTTAGGAAATGCATTTGAAACATCTGAATAAACAACCTTAATAATTTGCACACAGTGTCTCTTTTGAACATACCTTCTGTAAAGTTCACTTGCTTTTAAAAAGGGGCATTAACTTGTTTCTAAGCATTCCTAAATGCCCTGGTAAGGGTTTTATTTTCTCAGGGTCACACACTACAGTCAAGTGGAAGCTGAGATTAACATAACATCTAGGTCTCTATGTTCTGCAATCAATTTATAAATAGGAGCCTCCATCGCCTGTTGCAGTGCACTGCATTGCAATACATTTTTTTATTGTAAGCAGTGCTTAATTTCTTGTGGTTTCCAGTGCTCGGCACCGACAGTTAATTGCCAAAACCAGAACTTGTGACAGTGTGCCACAGTGGCGCTGACTGGCTAATTTAGAGATGACCACAACAGCAATCAATTATTAACTCAACATACATTAAAAATGACTATTACTTGCCGCCCAAGCCAGTGTGTGGGGCACGTTGCAGTGGCCTTCTTACGATAGCCCTGGCACTTTTTTTTTTTTCTTCAAATTAAGCACTGCTTGTAAGCATATTTCCACCATACAAAATAGTCTCTATTTTTACTATTAGGCTTTCCATTTATCTTGTAAATGCTTGCATAAACAAAAATAAACAACATTGAACAAAATAAATGATGTAGGCCAGGTCTAATGGCTTTGCCAATGCTTGTTGATTGTGGGGCAGTTTGAAGGCTTCATGCCATTTTCCATAAAAGCTATCCAAGCCAAAATTGCATCTTTTCTGATTTTGCCTTTAGGACAACTCTAGCTCTTGTTTCTCCCGAAACATCAGACATAATATACAAACATAAAAAATGCTTTTGGTCAGCATGAGTCATCCATTGGTCTGTTAAATTGTAATTCGAATTTTGCATCTATCAACCACAGCATACGGCATTAGGAGGTGGGTCACCCCATTTTACACTTTGGCTTCCTTAACTTTGATTGACTGCACACAGCTGGTGCATATTCCTCACATCTGCCAAAAATAGTCCCTTTCACTTCAGTTCTAACTCTACATCAAAGTGTGATTTTTTGTTTGTTTATATTAACTTTAAATGCAGGTGAATTATTTTGCCTGCACTCCTTTTTAGGTCTCGTCTGAGCCAGAGCATGCACTGCTCTGGCGAGACATTTAGTTAGTGGGCTTTAAAAAGCCTACCACAGCTTTTTGTGTGGCATACTGCGTGCAGTTACGCGCAGAGGCACGAGCAGAGGCACCATCTGGCTTTCTTCTCGCTCTCCCAAGCGCGCGCCTCGCTCCGCCTCTGTCTTGTTCGCCCCTCACCCTCTCCCACCTCAGAGTACGAATTAAAAGCTTCAGTCAGAAAAACGGCTAAACCGATTGTTAAATCAAACCCTATTTGCAGTTTCAACTCCACCGTGCCCCTTAATCATCAAGTTATGCTGTGAAAAACGCCCTCAATAACGTGGGGTGCAGGCAAGTGCTGCTTATTAAGCATGATAGCATAACAGCATGCTTTATGTATTTTTTTACTACACAGACATCATCGTTTAACAAAAGTAATTAATAATTTTGTCTATGATTGGATGCCAGCTGTTTCGCCCAACACATACCATGCAACACAGTAAGTAAAGTAAGTCCTACTTGTAGAAACAATGTTGTGCTGTTGCTCATGCACGTTGCGGCTGATAAATGAATGACCATCTATGTATTAATCTAAATAAAGCTCCCAATTGCTCTGCCTTTCCTTGGCAAAGCAATCACACCCTCCCTCCCCCTCACCCCCCTCCAGACTGTGGTTGCATTACAATTACACTGCCGATTGAAATGAGTCTCAAAACACGCTGGCGTGATACTGCTCCAGACAAACTGTTCAAGACATTTTTAAATCTACCATAAACCGACACAACAGATTTTGAAAACGTATTACCTTTCAGAGGGGATCCCCCCACAAACAAAGCACAGGAAGATAACAGAATCTTATAGAAATTATAGAAACCACAGAGAGAGCCCACCACAGAGCTTGTCTTTCGGTCACGCGTCTTGTTTCATGTAAGTGGGATTTTTTTTCTTTTTTCCATTCTTCTTCATTCCATACCACTTTCCTCCATTTTCCATTTCTTCCTTACTCTCGCTATTCCATTGTACCACACTACTCTTAACATCTCTCACCCTCGTTTTCTTTCTTTCTTTCCCTCCCTTCCTTTTTTATTTCCTCCTCGTACCCCTTCGCACATTTGAGTTGAGGCTGCCACCTCCAAACCTCCAACACTCCCTCCCCACCCCGCCCAAAATCCAAAGGTGTCGTGCCTCTTCTAAGGTGGTGTGTTCTGTGTCTTCTGACTGTTTTTGTGTATTTTGAGATGGCGCCACATTTTCTCTCTCCCTTCTCATTCAGACAGGCCACTTATAGGTCTTGATTTGCTTGATGGAGGAATGTAACGTGTTCACTGTCTGTCTTGTTAAATAATGTCACTACAGAGATAATTGCTTCTCCTAGGAATGTTTTCAACAATAGTGATCCAAAAAACGTTAGCCTAATTGGCTGCCGCTCTAAGAACCCTTTATGTCATAAATATTACTTTTTGCCTTATTTGGGCATTTTGCCATGAATTTTGTATGTTTTTCTTTATGTTGCGCAATAGCGGTTTTATCTGCAGCTGCGTACTGTCCCGGGAACATGCCTCCAGGCTGTTTGCTTGTTTTAGTGCACACTGCTCTTCCTATCTACGTTATCTATGCAGCGTTAACTTGTAGGCATACACTACTTGAAGCCATGTTATGTCGCCATTCTGCTGTTAGAGTATTGTAGGGATTTCTCCTCCTCTGTAATTTTGCCTCTGCTATGGTTCGAAGATTTCCATCTCAGATTCGGACTGCTACAAAATAGCTTCTTTATTTTTGGGAAGTTTTATACAGCGCGAACTTGATCCGACGGTATCAGCGCTTTACACGAGCATTAGTTGCATTATAGACGGACACATTAACTTGTTATTTGGTACGGAGAGGTGTAAGTGATTTGCCCAGAATTACAGGATGATGAACCCACTTCCCCATCGTCCAAGTCGACAGCTCTAGTAGTTAGGCCACATCCTCAGGTTGTCACCTCTGCGCTCCTCCTCCTTGCAATCAGCTTCATATGGGGAGGCGGGGGGGCAGGTAGTCGAGTGTGGGCTGCAAGAACCAGGGTCAACATGGAACACATCAGCATCAGTACTGGTATGCAGTGTCTGCATAACGATGTGCCTGGAAGTAGGTGGATGACAACAATGGCACTATGAAAATTCTGCAACTAAAAAGTTAATAAATCCATGCAATTGTGATCTTGTGACCAGTCAGCGATGGGATTCAACACTAAGACAGTGACCGATTTCCTTTCGCAATCATCTGATATATATCAGACATGACATATATCCAGCAACAACACGGCCACGCAACCGACGGAGAAGGTGGGTTAGCAATAGGTAAAGCACTCCCACCTGTCCTCCCAAACACCACAACATGGGCCGAAAGGTCAATTACTTTGGAATTACCACCAAACCGGGAGACAGAGACAAAGACATTATCTGAAACACGTCATCACCAGTCAAATCAGACCCTTACTGTCGTAACCAAGCAGGCCAGGATACTAACGGCAGACTGTGTGCTGTACAAATGGCAACAGCATAACATAATAAGAGGTGGTATGCACACCGTCGTTTCTCTACATGTAATTCGTACTATCATACTTTAAAGAGTTGCGTGCGAAACTGGGCTGTGCCTTGCCCTAATGCACCATAATCAGTACAATGCTGTGGGGAGTGCATGTGAACGCTCCACTTCTAGACGCACAGCGTGAGTAGATATTATATCCTGCTACTTGATTCAACTTTTCAGCCTTATTCAAATTCATCCCATTTAATCCACAATGTTTCATGCCATCCTTTTCCTCATCCACATGTATAGCGTTCTGCATTTTGAATGCTTCCCATATTTCAGTGTGCCCATCCGGACCTATTCGGAAATACGCACTAAATGCAGAGAATCGTTAAGAGCAGCATCTTCTTTATTAGGAACCCAATGCATTTCGGGCTTATAACAAGCCCTTCATCAGGGGTAACTGAAAATTAACAGTTTAAAAAACCCATTACTAAATGTCTTCTATGTAACATAATCATCCCATCAATTCATAATTTATTTTACAAATCAATGTCCTCTTGTACTTATTATTCTGGCCGTAATCCTAATCAATGGAATTTGCACTCCAACTATCTACCTCCCCTTAAATACCAATCTATTTTTTATTCACTCCCCAACCCGTGCTGTGCAAAACTGTGCATGTGTAAAACTACATTCCCCTCTAATGTCAACCCCTTGCTTTCTATACTTCGTATAACCGCCTATTCCCCCATCAACAGGTCGCATTCTCCCCATTCTACCCGTGCTCACTATCACACATTCTACTAAGCCACTCGTATTCACCATCATTAAAGAAACAAACAACCAACCTCAGCTCCAATCATACACCCAATTAACCTCTCTCATCTTCCTACAATCATACAATCACCACAGCATAACATAACCACATAACACAACTTGCTGCACGAATCTTTCCAGCTGTAAATCTGTGATGTGTCAACGGAACACTGGCATCCGAGTACGATGAGGGCTGAACAACAATAATTAACAAGCATTGGCATAACAAATAGGTCTCGCTTTTGGGACCTTATAAGTGTTTAACCATGCAACAGTTGATGTTGTTGCACCAAGGATATTGTGCTGCATAACTAAATACTTATAAGGTCCCAAAAGCGAGACCTATTGGCTATGCCAATGCTTGTTAAAGTTTGGTTTAAAGTGTTTAAGTGGCATTGTAACATTCCAGCTGCCTTGATTAGGTGATCCGTTCTTTTCTCAAACACAAATAATGATAAAATGTGTTTCACAACTGAAAGGTTTTTTTTAAAAAAAAAAACACTAGTAAAACATCAGGGAATGTCCTAGGTTTTACATTTTTATTTCAAATAGGCGGGGCTAAACGTTCGGCAACTTTTTTCCTTTTTAATTGTGTGCCATATGTTTGCCATACAATATAAAATGAAAATTAATCATCCCTCGTGGCCTAATTGCTTTGCCAATGCATTTTCCTCACATGTTCAAGTGTTAAAGCTTCTAAAGATACCCAGGGTTTGTGGATTTTCCTGGAGGGAACCAGACACATAGCCAAAATGTAATATTTTTTTATTTTGACGAATGGGAAAGGCCCTGTGCAAGAAAGTGAGTATTTTGTTTCTAACAATGGCCCTAGAAATGTTTTGTTGTGCTGATTTCATCCTTCTCCCAGTTCAGTTTTCAGAAAACTATAGAATTGAAAAAAAAATGTGTTTCATCACAGTCTTTACCCTTTTCTAAGTGGTTGCAAATATTTTCTTTTTTGTGGTTTACACCTATATGCATTATGTAGGGAAACAGAGGTCTGAAACACATGGATGGACCCAGAAAGCTGTATATTTCTGAAATGTTGACAAAAGTCTGAATTCAGGAAGGGGTCATTTGTGTAGATCACTCATAGTTTATCTAAAACACTTAAATAATTGAAATTTAAAAAAACAATGACAGTAAGTAGAAAAAATAGAAGTTGGTGACAATGTTTCAATGGTGGAGTTACAAAAGTAACATAACATTACGGCTAGATCTGAGACCAGGAAGGACCCGCATCACTTAAAACCCTATGTGCACCGTTAATCCTTGGTGTCTGGTGTGATTCTGCACCCCCTGAGGGCAGGCTGGGAGTAAGTCTCTCAATCTGCCCAACCCAGGGGTACATAAAAGCTGTTGTGGAATCAGAGAGGGGAGGGTGTAGACCAATTCCAGGAGAGGTCAGCCACCACCCATTGTTTTAATTATATAAAAATGTATCCCTAGTGTCTGGTGTACTTCCTGCAACCAGTGGAGCACAGCTTGGGGGTAAATTCCCCAATCTGCCTACACCATGAGGCTAAAAGACTATTGGTACTTTAGGGTGGGGTTGCAGCATGATGACAGGATGCACCAGCCGGCCGCTATACCATATTTTTATTTTTTTAATAAAAAAATATTTTTGGTGTCTAACGTGCTTTCTGCCCATCGGGGGTGGGGGCAGAAAGACTGTGCTTTTGTGATTGGGGATATTGCCCAATACCTGGACGGGCCTGCCTACAACCTTAACGGTTTCCTCCGTTTAGTGGGCTGGTGGGGCAGTGCAGAGGATGTAAACGTCTCGTCATCCACACTAAAGCAATTAGAGAAAACAAATGTAAATGAAAATAAACCAGAGTGTGACAACATGTAGATTTTTTCAACATTTCGTATTTCTGTATTATAGAGATATTTAATATACTCCCCTTGGGATGTCACATGGGCTATACTCAAATATTTATGTTTACTGCACATTGTTTTAAAATATAAGTAATTTTCTTACCGCAGCCAATGGGGAAATAAATCACAGGTTAGTTATCGTAAAAAAACATTTTTGTCAACCACAATTAATCTTTCATTTTCCAAACAGTCATAAAAATCTTTGTGTACTCTAAAATCTTTCCTACTTTCTCAAAGCTACAATTTTAAACATACCAGTTATATATCCTCAGAGAAAATCTTCTCTTCGCCTCAATCCATAAATCATGAACGATTAAAAGGAGCTCTGCTAGGGAGAGTCAGGCTCACTTGTTTCACTTGCATGCTGCCTTCAGTGCTTTCATGTAGAGAAGGGGGTATTTATATTTTCTGGCTTCTCCCCTGATTTCCATGCTCACTGGAAATAAAGGAAGGACTATTCTGCTGCCTTTCATTGCTCAGACAGAGACCAGGGGGCAGTGCAGGAGGTGGCAAAGAGTTCCAATCCCTTGAAATAAGTGCAGGTGGTGCCCAAAGGAAACCATAAGCACAAAAAAGCGACTGGTTATGACCACTCACAGCACATCTTCACTAGCCAAATCAGGGTCTGCTCTGTGATGGAATCCCCAGAATCATTTGGAAATTCACAGCCGGGCTACCAAAAGTGCTGTAATACCATACCAATAACAGGCAGTGCACCATACAAATGCCAATAACATAACATTAGAGACCTTTTTAGAAGCCAGGTGCTGGCTGCTTACAGAACGAATGATCTCTATTTATATTTTTACTTATTACTGGGTTCATTAAATAAAGTTGTAAAAGAAGCGTTGCTGCTGAAGTGCTAGTCTGTGCAACGCTGTGCCCTAAACACTATACTTTGACCTGGAAATTGCCAGTGTACCTCCTGATGTCATGGAGTCTTGTCCTGGCGTGTTTACAGGAAACGCCGGAAAAGTGAGTGTGCTACATGGCGTGCTATGTAAACCCCCAAAACCGAAACACTACGTAGCATAGCACAGAATAGATAACATAGAAAAAGCAAAACAAGACACTGCGTAATCGAGCACAGCATAACATCGTATGTAATGAAATATCAAAACACGGCATATCAAAATATAGCAACATAACATGGAATAAAAACATACAAGTAAAGGCTTCATACGATATAATATTGAAACAACTGATTGATGGAACACGTGTTTAGAGACCACTCTTGAAGTAGTTGACATCAGATTTCTAATTAGCAGATCCATGCAATGAATCAGCTCATTCTTGATAATAACGCTTGGATCTGTGTCGATTACTCAAAAAAGAGAAACATTTTTTTTTGATTTTTGGTAGCTGAACAAACAGTTATCAATGGAACAGAAAATGTCCCGCCATCCTGGACCACTTCCTAAATAGATGCTCACCAGCTTTGTTGCCAATGATTTTTAAATATTACATACCTTTTGCACTTTTGTCCTATGCTGAGCTCCCTCAGTGTAGAGCGTTGCATTGTCTTTTAGCAGTTAATAACGGCTATAATTACTTAGTGACTTTAATTGAGTGGCCTCGGGTCAAACACTAAGTTGGACCTTTCAGGGTGAAAAATAATGTTCTGCGGTTTACACATAAACCGCAGAACCACGGTGCAGTAGGCGCTCGACCCACTAAGCTACTTTAAAATAAATGGGAAGGACCATTCTTGTAATTTGTGTGACTGGGAAATGCCGTCCTGTCGTCTACCGTCACCTTTCTCACTTGGATTTTCCCAGATGTTGGCAGGTTTGTGTGCAATGTCCTTGGGGGCTGTGGGAAGACGTCGGGAGGCATTCACTGTCCAGGGACAGACAAAACAAGCGGCCTCTTCCCCGTCCTTGTTCAGACGCAATATGAGCGGCAGACAAAAACAAAAAGGCGTGATAAGACCTAAAATTAAAAACACTGCTGAGCACTGCTGCTGCTTCAGAAAGGAAGTGGGAAGAGAAATTAGTTATGTAGTCAGTGGCAGTTGAAAAAATCTGGAGTGCGAAAAGAAGTGAGCAGTGATATGTGTGAACCTGCACGAGCCACGTCTGAGGAATGTTGTACAGTAGAAAAGGCTCGACATCCAGCTATCGACGCCTTTAGGGGTTAACCAGGGCCCCAGCAACTTCTACTGCTGGCTCCCTCGTGGTACCCCTGGCACTGCCCTCGCTTACCTACTATAATAAGAGAAATATTGGCTCTCCAGATGCTACTTTTTTGTTTTGTGCAGACACACACAGTATACATTTTAAAAGATGCATTCTCTCACAGCTTTTAATACTTGTAGAATGTGATGAGTTTTGATAGCCATAGACTCACGATTCACACCGAGCCTCTGCGGTGCAGAACAGTGAGCCGTGGCAACAGAATGTGGCACATCACCAGCACTTGTGAGGGATGGCCTTCCATCATTCATTCCCGCCTTATGTTACCAGGAAAGCAATATCAATCGTGAGAAGCTCGGGGTGCAGTAGATTTTACCCCTCACTTGTTTGCTGCTTCTGTGAGGCGTGGCTCATTAAACAAGATTCCTGGACTAGGAGACCATACTGGGCGTCCATACGATACAACTGCAGTGCGAGGTGGGGAATAGCCCTGATAATTACTGGAATATACTGTTTCCGCCACATTGTTCTGAACTTTTTATGATCCGGTTTTCCCAGACAATTATGTGAGGATCACTAAAGGGGACTTTGGCTCCGCCCACGTGTTGAGAGCCAGAAGACCATGTTTTTATTGGGAAGAAGCTGTGTGCTTCAACAAAAAAGTGCTTGCACTCCACACAGCTGTGATCATTTTGTTTATTTATCCAGCTGCCTGAGCTTGAACTTTCAGGGACACACACACATAACATTGTAATGCTATTAAAGTGTCACAGAATGCAAGATCATTAATGGTGTTTTATTTCTGGCAGCAGCACCGATGGGAGGAGGGCAGTCATTAACCTTCATGGATGTTGACGTCTGGCTTGACAGTGCATCTGTACCTGACCTTTTACCCTACATAATAGTATTCCACAGTCCTTTGCATCCACAGAAAAAACATATCCATTCCCATGCTATTTACTTGTACTGCTTTCACATTACCATACGACATTCTTTTCTAACCAGACCTATTAGCATTGCCAATGCTTGTTGATGTTAATACTACCCTTGCTGCCCATGGAGTCAGGGGTCCAGAAGGCAGCAGGGGCGTAGCTTTGTCAGTAAGATTGGGGGTGTGGGGGGGTCGTAAGCTTCAGATTACCTAACAATCACACTGGCATATCTTGTAAAAATACATTATGAGAAGCAGGACATGCGGGGGCGCTTAAGAGGCAGTGGAAAGAGAGGGGAGTGCAGATTGTTAGGGGTACTTAAAACACATTACTTTTCAAACTAACCATGTTGTAAGACAGAGAAGAGAGAGACAGTGCGTTTTGTCAGTGTGGGCATGTAAAAACGGAGGGTCAAATTCAACAGACACCTTACCATACCCAACTGAAAGCGCCTGCAACCAACTATTTACTACAGGATAAATGTTTTAGGTGGGGTGTAACACCCCAAACCCCCCCTGTAGCTACCCTCTGAAGGCAGCACGAAGAACAGAAAGTAAACAGTGCTCTATCAGGCCTGTTTATTGTTTCCATCCCTTGTCCTTCTTCTAGACTGCAGCAGCAAAGCTGTTGAGTCGCAAAGTTTGCAGTCGGGAGCTGTGTGATGTCATCCTATGTCAAACTGTGTATCTTCCACATCAGCTGTCCAGACAGGTTGTTAAGTTGACATCAATACTTCCAATTGTTCTTAACTAAGTAGTATTCGCCTATTAATCTTTTAAGTAGATTTCAAAACGGCAAGGGTGTGTGAGATCTTGGATTTTCAGTCAACCAGAACGACAATGGGTTGCCACATTTCCCTTCTGCAGCTGATCACCCGTGGTATCATTTGTTTAAGCCATGGTAGCTGACAATCATCATTCTTGCTTTTTGCAAGCAGCAAAAACTAGAAAAATCTTTCAAAACGCTTGGCCTCAGTTGACACAGTCCTGATTATTTAAGGATGATGACAACTCGGGACTGACGCGCCACCCTTCCTGCTCACATGAAAACAGCATGACAGTAGCAGCCCTTCAGCCTGAAGTGACTCTTGTTAACATAATGTGGTTAATGCCCACATGATTTAGGTGCTGTCACGGCCTATGAACTCCATTGAAGACCCATACTTTGGGGCATATGGATCCATATGACAGAATTCTTCATGCACAGCAAACCATTTCCAGCTCAATGGGCTGCCTGTCCTCACAATCTTATCCAGTAACACTGAGCCTTATGATCTAGCATGGCCTAAAGCCATTACCACAGAACTTCCAACTGATGAATATCTTAAAACCAGGACCACTGGAATGAAGCGACTTTGCTGTTTGCTGCATAAATACGAATTTTCCATATTTGCTACATAGTCCATAAAAATTATTTATAGTTCAAATGGATCAAAAGTTGCTAAAAATGCAGCAACTGGTGTTGACAAGCAGTTGGCGTCCCTTTGCAAAGGTTGACTGGTCCCTTTTCTGTTGCCTTTTGCTGTTTTTGGGTGTTAAACTTGTACACCTTCAACCTTTGTAAAAATGACAGAATAAGGGTGTATACTCTCACAAAATGTGTCGTATTAGGCTGCATAATTTAGGCAACCCTGCTGCATAATTTGGTCCACCCCTATCAGATAACTCCAGTGGCCCAGCTTAGAACCATTTCCTACTGGTACATGGCGTCCTCTTTTGCCTAGTGTGACTGTACCAAACAGTCTCATGCTAACCGACATTGTGACTGGTAAAACTCCTTAAAACAAGCATCAAGTCAGCGATCTGCGAGGACAAACCTGCTACTATATTTATACTTTGCCCCCTTCTCTTCTTCTTCCTTGTCCATGCTTTCATATCCCTTCCTCCCCACTTCACTTTCATGTCCTTTCCTCCCCTCCCTTGGGACTGCCCTCTCACATGCGCCCTACTTTCTTCTTTTATGTTCACTTCTTCCTCGCTTGTATTCTCCTGCCACCAAAACCTTCACGTACCTCAGCAGTCTTTGGGGCAGCAAATGATCGTCAAGCATCTAGCAACATCAGGTGCCCTTCCTTTTTCTCCATTGCATCATACTTGCTCTCCCTACCTCTTTTGTCCCTCCTTCTCTCTTCTGACCTTTCTACCTGTCTCAGGGAACACTTGAAAGTGGTCCCTTTTATGTTATGTCATATTATGTTACATTTATTTATGATCTCATGTTCACATAAGCCTTTTGGTGCTATAGAATCAAACTTCACAATTTAGGCTAAAAGAAAATAGGGAACCTAGAACACAAATACAATAAATTAGCTACTGATTAAAATTCGGGATTTCAGAAGTTTCCTGCAGGAGGTTAACAAGGATCCATGCAAAGGAAAAGGACTTGTGTTCAAAATCCGGGGCGCAAGGTTGGAAAGGATCCTTATGAAAAATTGTCACAGTCATAAAGATGGCTCGGCTGTGAGTGGGCAGCCAGTGGCGTGGTCTGAGGTCCCGTGTAATATGTCTATGTCTGTTGCATCTTTTCACCAGGTGATCCGCTGCATTTTGGACAAGCTGCAAACTTTGTAACAATGTAACGAGAAGTTAGATAGATAGCATTGCTGCAGCCCAAACAGGGTGGAATAAGGGCATTCATTTCTGGCATGTGTTGACATGATTCCATAAATGGCAGAATTGTTTCCAGATAACAGCGCCATCTACTGGCAAAATCTCATCAGCCGCAAATTAACTAGAAGGCCATCACTAGGAGTTGTGTTAATTTCACTGGATTAATAACGTAAATCTTAATTATAAGTGTTACGGGGTGCGGAATTGTCAGGTTGATCATTCTGGTTGCAAGCGATGCGACAAGGAGCATTGTCCATTAAGGGTGGAAGACTCGCAATGGCCGGACTGGAATTTCAAGCGGAGTTAATGACCGCTAACTTTAATTCAAGTCAGTGAGCAGAAACTCGACACAGGAAGATTTAAGGGAGCACAAAGTCACTGTTGGAAAATTGGGTCAATAAGGAGGAGGGCAAAATCACAATATAAAATACAGGAGGAACACACAGTCACTACTGCGAAAGTAGGACCAGCACAAAGTGAGCATAGGAAGATGAAAAGGAAAACATGACACTCGGCCGCGAGATGCGCTCTGTGGTGGGGGAGGGGCGGAGCGAGGCGCTTGGGACAGCAAACGAGAGGAAAGCAAGATGGCGCCTGATCGCGCGCTGTAAGGGTGCTGCGAGGAAAGCCAGGTGGCGGCTGCGCGCGTAACCGCAAGTTTGAGGCCAGCAAAAGCGTGTGGTCGGACTTTTAAAAGCCCACTCACTAAATGTCTCGCCAGAGCAGCGCATGAGCTGGCTTAGGCGAGACCTAAAAAATGCAACTGTCATCCTGAGTGCAAAGGGGGCGGATCAGCAGGTGTAGGGACAAGGCAGAGAAGTGGCTAAAACAAACAAAATGCCTTGTTACTGTTTTGTTGGCTTTCACCTACAAGTAACTTCATATAAAATACACCTTAAATGAGAAATAATTGCAACTTAAACTAATCTGTGGGAACAAAACTCTGTTTGGGGTAGGAAAGCTCAGTTGGGGAATGTAACCACTGTACACGTCTGTGTGTAACATGAGAGAGTCCCAGATATAAATCCTGGTTGGTGCACAGAATAGTTACATATTTTCATAGTAATACTAAGCGCAACATTACACACAACCTATTTTAGTCTGCTGCAAAATGCACATAGGGTTTATGTTTAAGATAAAACAAGTGCTTTCAAAATATATATTCATAGTACGACACATTTAGACTTTACCTAATGCAAAACCTTTTTACAAGTTTCCATTAAACGGACACACTCCAGAACTCAGCTGCTGAAACACTTACACTGCTCTTAAAGAGGGTAAATCTTTGCCACCATTAAGGTCAAATGATTCTATCAATGAAAGACTATACTGGCTCTCAAACAGCCTTTAGATTCACTGATTAACCAATTGCAAACATTTACATTTCTTTCAGGTAGCAGGTACCATGGAGAGAAGAAGACTTTTTTTTTTAGCTGTCTGACCAGTCGTCTTTCATTTCACAGTACAGCAGACCAGCTCCCTCCCTTTTAACCTGAGACACCTCAAGGTCAGCATTATCCTTTCAGGGACAGTTGTTTTTTTTAACAAAAATTATAGGAAATGTTTATGTCAACATAGAAAAATGCTGCTCCCACAGATGTTCTCCTACTGCAAACTCTGAATTGCATTGGCTTGTAGCTTGGAGTCTTTTACTGTCCAGAGACAACGTGGGTAACTTCGGAGCTCTAGATCTATTGGAAGGATCGATCCAATGCCATCATCCACAGGGAGATCTTTCCTATTAAGGTCTCAGCCTTCTCATTGCCAGAGTCTGGGGGTTGCTCCTCTTTGGGAGGCAGGACCTGTTGCAATTAGCCTCCACCTTAAAAAAGTTTAGTTTTCAGAACATCATGGTGATTTGTATTTCATTTAGCCTAGGTGTTATCACTCATGAAAACATTTCCTGGATATATTCTGTATGTCCCTTTCTGCCCCTTCTCCTGGTTTGCTTACTCTTCGATCAAGAGACAATTTTGCCATGGAGGGCTGTAACTTGGTAATGGTACTGAAAGTGGGTGAGAAGCTCACGGTGCACTATAGTCAGAGGCTGCTGTGGGGGCACATTGCAAGATGGCTGCGTAACGGGAGAGCTCCTGAGGCAGGAGCTACAATCCGCATAAATTATCCATTTCAAAGGTGCATTGGCATCTGTAAACATGAGGAATATGTGCCAGACATACTGAACAACGACAAGGAACCGGCATTGAGTTCTGGGGAGGGAGAAGACTGTAGCCAGAGAAAATTAGCGGCCTGATGGGACATATACCTAAGCTGGGCCTCCTTGACATGGGGGCTGGTGCTGCAGCTCGGTGCTGTCGAGTGCGAGTGGAGATTAATTACACCGATACTCTGTAACAACTGGTCAGTCAGCGGCTCCTGCCTTCACCTCCCCCCCTGGTCCCTACTACTGCAACAGCCTGCCAAGCCACTGCGACAGACTCCAAAGCAGCCTGAAGTCTATGGAGATCATGAAGGACTCCTAAGGAGGCTGCGGTTGACTCCTGTGGTGACCAGGGAATCCTGCGGACCCAATGAACATTGATAGGCTGTGGCAGCCCTGAGGCCTGGCACCCCTCAGGTTTAAGCCTGGAAGGCCTTGAGGCATCTGCCTGCCAGACAACGCTGAAGTGATCCGCTACAATGTATCCTGTCACCCAAAGGGTGCGGGCAGCTCCGGCACGTGTACATTGACTGCCCCTGCTGAGGAGAGCCCATATGGAGAAAGGTTGACGCTGAGTGAATCCGCACTTTGGCATAACACTGAGTATGAAGCAGCACCTCTTGACCTACTGCACAGCATTGGAAAGTCAGAGAGATTGCAACCAGGTCTCACTTTTGAAGGAAATAAATGTCTGTCTAAAGACAATGCACAGACTGCTACAGCTCCTGAGTGTGTTAGAGGAATGGAAGGTCTGGCTCCATTAAACAACAAAATGGAATCGCTGACACATTGCATGTAAGACAAGAAAGAGAGCCTCGACCACCAGCACATCGCTTGGATAAGGCTGAGAGGAGGATATCTGACATAGAGAATGATGCTACACAACAGGTGATACTGCAAAGTGATCTGATAGCTGAACTCAATTGCATCAAGGCCAAAAATGAAGATTTAGAAGCTAGGTCAAGGCAAAGTAACTTACGGCTTGTGGGCATCCCAGAATCCACTAACATGCCAATGATGGAGGAGTATCTTGAAAAAATGCTTATTGCCCTAGTTGGACGTGAACACCTTTCCCAGGTGTTTGTGGTGGAGAGGGCGCTCATCACACTTGGACCGAGGCTGGCGCCTGGAGCCCTGCTGCACCCGCTAACTGTTAAGCTTCTCAACTACCATGACAAAGATGCTATCCTTAGACTGGCTTGAGAGAGGGGCACAGTCCAGCACGAGAGGACCAGGGAATCCTTTTACACTGGATTCACCCAAGTGCTCCAAGATGCCAGGCTCAAGTTCATCCTGCCAAGAGAAAACTTTGCGATGTTGATGTGCAATATACCATGCTCTATCCTGCCAGGCCATACATCACACACAAAAGCTAGCACCGTATATTTACAATCCTGGATGAGCTGCACAAATTCATGAAACAACTGCCTTGCATGGAAGAGCAACGTAGTCATCCCTCTCCTAGCTCCTCCACCAGCCTACCGAGGTACAATTTGAAAAAGTTAAAAACATGTGGCACTCTGGGGGTCACCCTGACTCTGACAAGCACTTCATGCTGAGCCCGATGATCCAATTCCGCAGGTGAGAATTGTGGGTACAAGCTGGAGCTGCTCAGATGTGTGGCTATCGTGCCGCGGACTGCAAATACACAGGCCACTTGAGACTAGTGGATCAGATTAAATGTCACAATTCCTAATAGGGTACTTCATCAGGAAATTCAGGCTCGATGTGGGTGGGGTGAGGAGAGAAGGGGGAAATTCTGGCACATTGAAGTACACAATCCGATCAACAATTACACATCTACCTCAATCACAGCCTGATCCCATTGTTTGGTTAAGTTGACCCAGTTATACTTCTGGAAATACAGGAATAACCCTCAGGTTCCTGACATGGAATGCGGGAGGGGTAAATGATCCTTGGAAACCCCAGCTAATTCTATCCTACCTCACTCAACACAAGATTGATGTGGCTTTCATCCAAGAGTCCCATTTGGCAAAATCACTATCCCCCACATCCGCTGCAAAATCAATTCCCATAGATGTATTTACTCATATTAGACATATGCGAGGGGGGTTGCCATTCTTAAGCACAGAGAGGTACCAATGAAACCCCTAGATTGCTGACAAGCAGCACCATTACGTAATACTGCAAACGCAGACAGCAGACACCCATGTCACATTGGTAATGTATATGGAGCAAACGTGGAAGTCCCAGACATTTATGAGAGCCTACAGTGATGCTTAATTACAGATACACAATACTTGTGGTGGGGACCTTAACCTCTCTATGCAGCCCAAAGTGGATACTGCTGGGACTGGAGCGGTGTGACATACACGGGCCTGTGCAGCCCTACAAAACATGATAGTACAATGAGGACTGGAAGACTTGTTTCGCTCCTGCCACCCAGAGAGGCCCAGGCATACACCTTCCAAACTTTGATATACAATTCTCACTCATGACTAGACTACTCGCTCGGCAGCTGGGATGTACTGGGCTGGTTAAGTAGGGTTGAACACATGCCACAGATACTGTCTGATCATGCACCAGTGGTTTTCATGATGAATATCCCTGGAATGACCCATGGCACTAGAATTTGTCCAGAAGAATTGCTGGACGATGTTTTCATAACTGAAATCTGACAGGCCATATCTTCCTACTTTGAGCTAAACACTGGCTCTGTAAACACGAGAGGGACACTCTGGGAAGCATTTAAGGAAGTTATTAGGGGGAAATGTTTTTCTAAGAGGTAAGGCATACTGAAATCTATACAAGATGACTTAACTAGGCTAAAACTGGAAAATATGATAAAATAAGACCCATACCGACAAACGTTAAAGCAACTTGGCATCAGACAAATGAAATTTCTTGATGCTGCAGAGCACGAGGTGAAATTCAAAGGCAAATATGCGTATGGAGGTATGAAAAAGAGGAGTGCCCTGGCAGTTCTCCAACCCCCTTGGGCAGTAGTAGGGATAGTAGAGATGAAAACAACAGGAGGGGCTGTATGCTACAAGTCAGCAGACATTTTACACAAGTTTGTAACTCATTATACAGACCCATACATAGCCAAACACTCTACCCCTGTGTCCCAACTACACAAATAGTTAGAACGAGTTACACTGGTCTGGTTTGAGCAGCATTAAAGTGAGCCCCTTTGCTCCCCCATCACAGTGCAGGAGATCAAAGCATGCATCATGGAGCTGCATAATGGGTCAACACCTGGAGGTAATGGACTCCCAGCTCAGTTCTGTAAGATGTACACTGAAAAGATGCCTCCAATGTTTCTGTACTTATACATTGAGGCACTAGATCTTGACAATGTTGTCCCCACTCTCCGTGAGGCTATAGTTATTACGTTCCTCAAGTCCTATTGCCCACTTTCATTAGTAAACAGGGAAACAAAGATCCTAGCCAAAATAGTTGCTTAACAACTACTCCCCATACTTTCCTACATGATAAGGCTGGACCGGGCACCGCTGGTGCCAAACAAATCCACAATGACAATTTATGAACACTTTTACCCTTATTCATCTAATTGATCTGGTATTGGCAGTGTCGATTGCGTTTCTAAATCCAGCCAAGACCTTTGATTTGGTGGAATGGCCATACCTCCTGGCTGTGCTGGAGAGGACAGTAAAGGGGAAGGCAAAGGGGAAGGCACCTGATACGATGGGTAACGCTCCTGTACAGAGATCTTCAAGCTTGGATTAGCATCATTGGTGTGCTATCCTCCCCGATCACTAGAGAAACGCAACAGGGATAACTCGTCGTCGATTCCGTTTGTACTGGCGATAGAACTTTTGCCTGTATAATATGACAACACCACTTCCGAGAGGGATACAGTTCCACAAATGCAGGCTAATTATATCCTTCTACGTAGATAGTATTCTACTTATATTGAGGGACCCAGTCTAAAACTTGACAATGGTGATCCTGGAGATTGTGGCTTTCAGGATCAGGTCAGGCTTACAAATCAGCTGGGACATGTTGGTTTTCCAACCGCTGACTGAGACAACTGCCTGCCCTGGATTTGATTTCCCCTTTCAATGGCAAATGGAGTCTACATGATATCTTGGTATCTGGTTTCATCCATATACAGAGATACTAATTTGGGGGAACTATGGGATGTATATTGCCAGGCTGCAGCAACAAGTAGATGGATGGACCAAACTCCCCCTAACACTAGCGTGCAGAGTGACGTAATGAAAATGGTGGATTACTATGCCTGTCCCCGAATCTCCCCATCCCACTGATGAGGGCCTTCTTTATACAACTTACATCCCTCATGGCTAGACTGGCCTGAGGTGGAGGTCAACCTAGAATTGCCTGGGATAAGTTGATAATGCCATATGGGGAAGGAGGATTTGCTGCCCCTAACTTGGAACAATACTATATACTTTATATAACCAATGACATTTGAGACTGTAGTGATTCAGCAACTACAGGCTAAGGGGGTACAGAAGATGGGAGACTTGTTTCCAAGTTCCTATCCTTTGGGGAGTACCTGGCCGACAGCCAACCCTGCACAATGCTGATATTACTATATAACAAACTCCGTAGTACTATACGTGATATCTGCCCATCCTTCTCAGGTGAGCCGAAGGAGTGGCCACTACTGACTATGATCGTGACAAACCCCAGCACACTTAAAGTCATTACCAGAATTTATAACGACATTGCCCCAGTAAATCCCCCTACACCCCTAACACTAAACACAAATGGGAAGTTGAAATGGGGTCCAAAATTCCGCCTGGCACTTAGACATACTGCTGTAAACAGACCAAACAGGTCTCATTCAATGGTAGGTTTTGCGTCCTGCACTTTAAGTTCATACATAGAACATATTACACCCCTGCGTCCCTGGACAGACATGGCTTAACTACAAATACCAACTGCTGGAGATGTGGGGAACCAAATGCCAACTTCTTACACCTAACGTGGGAGTGTCCAATGATCCAAGCTTACTGGATCAGACTGCACCAAGAGATCAACAATATAACATCCCTCACCCTGACACTTACCCTGTTGATTACACCATTTTAGCATGTTAAAGACGTTCCCAGCGCATACAGGCGACTTGTGGCACTTACCCTACTGGTGGGGAAACAGAGTTGCAATGAACTGGAGGAAGCCCTTACCACTTGATATGCACAATAGCTTAGGGATGTCACCACCTGTTCCACACCCTTGGAGGTTTATGGAACCCTACCGCCATGGGCCTGCTGACCTACAGACATTTGGGGCCTACTGCGTCGGAATCTCCTGGCCCACAAATCCATACCCTTACCTTCTCGCCCCCCCCACCCGCCTGAACAGTCCCAAAGGATGAGTCAATATTACTTACACTAATGAACAAATGACCATGAGAGACTGCAACACCCTTCCACCTCACTCAAAGGTCCTGAATGCTAATGGTTGCAATTGTGGTTTGTACCGCTGTAATGAAACGCTCTGATGCTGTTGTAACCGTGCTTGATCTAAACACGACTACTGAACGCAACAGTGCAAGTTGTTCAAATGTGTAATATAAACTTACATAAAGGCTCAATAAAAATACTCAGAGGCTGCTGTTAAAGACAGAGTGGGGTGCACTACCTGTTACCCATTATATTAAGGGTGCAAGTACTGCTAACCTAGGGGAAACCCTAATGCAATTACTGGCTTTAAACCTAGGTAACAGCCAGTCATTCATGATGTGTGCAGCAATGGCAAGTTACAACCTCAAGTATAATTTTACTGTTATTGGGGTACAAAGAAAAAGGGTGGGTGGGGTAAGAGCATCTGGTTGACACAGGGTCACAAGAAATGTCAGTGTTTAACTTCCATCTTTTCTCTCTTCCTCACTTTAATCCACATGCATTATTCCCTTTCTCTCTTTAATTACAGAGTGACTATCCCTTGATTTACCAGTTTACCCTTCCTTTAAGGTTGAAAACACAGAAAAAAACACTCAAAGCCTACATTGTAGTGTGTTGCATACAATTTTAATGGATAATTTAGAGATTAATTTAAGTGGAATAAGGAAAATGATCACTAGGAACAGGCATGAGAATCCCTCTTTTCTAGAGATCAGTGATGAAAACAGCGGAAACTGCACCACTGCTTTGCTGCTGTTGCTGTGACTATGGTTGCTGGCCTGCTCTAGTTGACAAAACTAGTGACATTTTTTATATAAAGCACACCATGAACTGAAATGTCTCTTGGTTTTTAAAATATTGGGTCTTTCCATTGTCTAGTGCATTAGTACCCACTTAACTGTCTTGAAATGATCTAAGGCTGAGTTGGTCCTGCTGACGTCCCGTCCCCTGACCTGTAATTTGCACATAAGCACTTACATCACTCAGTGATTTTATGGCATGACACGGGGGCCAACATTATGCAAATTCTCCTTTATTGCCAAAGCTCAGCAGTAACAATGAAGAGAACATAGCACTTGTGAACATTCTGGAAAATAGTATAAAGTCCATGAGCACACAGCTATCATCCTTCTTTGTTGCTGCTGCTCACAGAGATAAGTACTCTCAATTCATTTGTTGATACTTTCATGTATTTATTGAGAAATTTCTTTGTAATTTCACTTTATAATTAGCCATTATACCTTTATCTCGCATGACTGGGTCCTATTGACCCTACCATGCGTTTATTTTCTCTAGGATGAATGTCTCCTTTGGGCTTTGAAGGAGTCTGTCTACTCCCTTGCCCTTGAAATCACCTTTCAACTACTATTTCTCTTTGCGCCCTTAGTCACCTTCCGCTTACTTTTTCTTCTATGCGCCTTTAAAAATTATGATCGCCAACACATGCGCACCGATGAAGGTTGTGGACGCGATCTCGGGCGCTGCCTAGCAACGTGCTGGATACGACCCACGCCTGCCCCCGTGCCTCCCTATTACACCCCGAGCCTCTCCGCACACCCGGGCGCCTTTGTCGGCTTACCTTGCCTTCTAGCCGTTAAGATTTGGCTTGCTCCTCGTCTACTCCCCACTAATCTTCTTTCCCCCACCGCGATACGAGTCTTTAATCGCGCGTCGCGAACAAAGGAATATTAAAGGAATGGACATTAGTAACAAACACGCACGTAAGAAACGTGCGTGGTTGTCATATTTTCTTCTAACAGTTGCTTGTTTTTCTCTTCACGAGATCGAGGCAATTAATACTTAACTCCATCGGGAATCAATTATCTACGCGTGGATGGATATTTTATCAACAATTATATTAATAACCACTATTTAAAAAAAAAAATTAAAAAGAGAGAGAATTAAGGTAGGAAGAGAGAATTAGACACCCTGAATTTTTGTACAAATACTAAGGTAATTCATTTAAAGAGGAAAGACAAGCTTCCTAAACACACTTGTCTTTATAAAACCATCTACTCCCTTCCATTATGTCTTCCACTGACACCTCATTAGAAACTAAACTGGACCTAATGGTTTCTAAAGCCATGGATAAAGCCATGGATTCCTTCAATGAGCTTATTAATAAAAAATTTAATGACAACATAAATACAAAATTTGAAATCTTTACAAGGGCATGGCCCTCTATTAGCGGGGCACATAACTTAAACACCAAAGAAGGGACAGTGAAGGTCCCAAAGAAAAGAGCCGGAACAGAACAATCAGATTCAAGCTCAAAACGAACAAAGGTCTCATTAAATTGGTCTCGATTTAGCTTACAAGGCAGAGACCAGAACGATGCCCAGGGCATCACAGAAGGGCAAGAAACAGGCCTACAACCCCCTATACATATTGACAGCAATGACCAATACGAAGCGGAGATAGATCTTTCATGCTCATCAACCTTTGACTCGGACATTGAGGTCCAAGAAAATAATTCAATTGATAACCCTGAAGAGGAAAGCAAGGCCTCGGGATCGAAAATGTGTATCACTGACCCTTTTGGAGACAATATGTTCGATCCACTACTAATAAAACATCCCCTATCTCCTGAATGGCTACCGTTACAACACGTAGCAGACTATATTAGCTTCTGGCTAAGAAGAGATCCCGAAAGAAGTGAGATACAGATTAAGATCAGAATGCCCTCGCCCATCACTCCCAGACAAAATCGCTTTCACACCTGAACTTGAACCTAAGGTCGTCGCATTTATAGCCAAAGGTGCCAAAGACCCAAGAAAAGGCATAGACAAAAGCCTTAGATCATGTCAAGACCGCCTACTTGATTTAATTGGTCCTCTAACTAAAAATTTTGACATGGCGGAAAATGCCTACGTTGGTGGTATTCCTATTGATCCAAAGGAACTTCGCGAATGGGTGCAAAGATCCATCTGCCTTCTTGGCAATGCGAACACTGCCATATCTAACAAAAGAAGAAAGGGGATACTCCTTAAAATAGACCCCAAACTAATTGAATTGGCTAACAAAGAGGCAGGACCCACCTCACAAGGACTCCTATTCGGAGAAGACTTTATAAGCGATATGGCCAAATACGTTGGAGCTTTCAGCTCGATACAAAAGTCCCAACGCGAAATTAAGAAAGTGTTCCAAGATAACATTTTTGGACGGGCCGGGAGAATGCGGGGGTCGATTCCCCGGCCGTGGACAATCCACTTCAAGACCCTTTCTTGGATGAGGAAATAGGTTCCAACAAACATCTTTCCACGGGAATCAATCGTTCTACCCTCAGAAACAACGCATCAGGGGAAGATCATTTCGAGCCGAGAGGAGGACCAGAGTTTTCTCAACAGGTAGGTCTATCGACAGACCCTTCAGATACCCCTGTAAAGGTGGGAGGGAGACTAGCCCTTTTCTCTGGCAACTGGACATTGATAACCCAAGATCCATGGGTCCTACAAACAGTTCAAGGTTACAAAATAGACTTTATAGACTTTCCCTTCCAATCGGAAATACCACACGAAATATTTTTTTCCCCAAGAACAGAAAAAAACTGTATCTCAGGAAGTCAAAGATCTTCTAACCAAAGAGGCTATAAGAGAGAGCTCAGAAATAGGTTTCATCAGCAATATTTTCCTATTCGAAAAGAAAGACAAAACACAGACCTGTCATAAATTTAAAAAGCCTGAACAGTTGGGTATCCTACTACCACTTCAAGATGGAGGGAATTTATCTCCTCAGGGACGTTTTGAGAAAAGGCGATTGGCTAACACGCCTAGACTTAAAAGAAGCCTACCTCACAATTCCCATTTGGCCCCCACACAGGAAGTTCCTCCAGTTCACCTGGGAGAAGAAACTATGGGAATTTTCCAGTCTTCCTTTCGGTCTGTCATCAGCCTCTTGGTGTTTCACCAAGGTCTTGCGTCCGGTAGTAGCATGGCTAAGGGAAAGGGGGGTAAGACTAATAATCTATCTAGACGACATCCTTATCATGGCTCAGTCCAAGACGACAATCTATCAACACACGAACCTTACTATCCACCTTCTGGAGCATCTAGGCTTCATTGTGGGGAAGTGTGGCTCAATGATTAGAGCGGCAGACCCTGATGCAGAGGTCTAGCCCGGGACCAGGGTTCAATTCCCCGCCTCGGCGGGTCTTGGGCTCAAAAATTCCACGGACCTGATAATTCTTGCCTCGGTGCCATTCTAATCATGGAGTCCCACTCTGCAACTCTGGGCAATAGCTTGCTTAATCTCCACAACGGCCCCCACAACGCTAAGGATGCCTGGCCTTCACCTTGGGGGTGCCCAGGAGTGGACGCCTCACAGGGAAAAGCCAGGATGGGTTCCACAGCGGTATTCGTACAAGCGCCGAGAGGCCTCCGGGTAGTCGTGCGCTATACAAGTATCCATACATACATACATACATAAATACAAAAGAGTCCTGCATTATCCCTTCTCAAGAAACCCAATGCTCGGGATTTATGGTAAACATGATATCGGGAGAATTAAAGTTACCAAGGGAGAAGATAAAGAAACTCAAAAAGGAGCTAAAAAAGATTCTGTCTCTGGAATATTTCCCATTGAGACTTCTAGCGAGAATTCTGGGTCTCCACTCCTCAACCATTCAAGCAATTTTTCCGGGCCCTCTTCACTACAGGGCCCTTCAGAGGCTCAAGGCGGAAGCTTTGAAATGGAGTCTGTCCTACTCCCAGATGACTTACTTAGACGAAGAGTCGAGGAAAGAACTTTTTTGGTGGCTCAGAAATGCAGAAGCATGGAATGGCAAAGCCATCTTCGGGGAAACCCCAGACTTGATAATAGAGTTGGATGCGAGTCTAGAGGGTCGGGGTGCAACTTGCGACAACTTTTCCACAGGGGGGCGATGGACAGGCAAGGAGAAGAATCTACATATCAACTGCCTGGAACTTTTAGCTGGTTCCTTTGCGGTTCGAAGTTTTACCCAGAATTCGATCAAATGCTCAATAATGCTCCGCATGGACAATGTCTCTGCGGTAAAATACGTCAACAAGATGGGGGGACCACGTTCGAAAGGTCGGAGCGAAATAGCGAAGGTTTTCTGGGACTATTGTTTGAACAAAGGACTGTCAGTCACGGCAGAACACATCCCAGGTTTGAGCAACGGCGTAGCAGATTGGTTCTCGAGAAACTTCAGGGACTCGACCAACTGGAAGTTGAACGGACGGATATTCTGGATTATTCAAGACCAATGGGGCCCCTTCCAGACGGACCTCTTCGCAGACAGATTAAACACTCAGATGACGGAATTTGTCAGTTGGAGGCTGGACCCTCAGGCATCAGGAGTGGATGCCTTCCTCCAGAACTGGCAAGGCTTAAGACCATATGCCTTCCCGCCCCTTGTAATGCTTCCACGTCTTCTCTTACACGCTCGCCGATACCTTCAAAGTATGGTGGTAATAAACCCGCTCTGGAGGTCTCAAGCATGGTTCCCGGTCATCTTGGAGATGGCCATAGACTTCCCAATCCTAATTCCATCTTTCAGTCGTCTTCTCCTGGGTCCTCAAGGCGAATCCCATCCCCTCCTAGACCAAGGAATCTTAGTCCTCATGGCATGGAAGATTTCAGGTGACAGTGGGAGATCCCTGGCCTTTCGCTCGATGCTTTCCGACTCATATATGAATCTTGGGCGTCTGGAACAAGGAAGGCATATCGATTGGCATGGAACAAATGGGTTCGCTGGTGTCTTCAACGACATTACGATCCTGTTTCAGCTGATTTAGTTCACGTAGTCAATTTCCTATCGGAGAAATTTGCTTCTGGACTTAGCTATAGAACCGTTAATGTCTATAGGTCAGCAATAGCTGCAGGTCATTCCCTAATCGATGGTGTTTTTGTTGGTCAATCTCTCTTAACAATATGAGAAGCGTGCGGGTTCTTAATCCTCCAATTCCAAAATACACAGCATTATGGGACGCGAGAAATATTCTACATCTTATCTCCTCCTGGGGAGATAATACTTCCCTCTCTCTCAAACTTATTTCTTACAAGCTTACTGTCTTACTTTGTTTGGTCTCATTTAGACATACATCAGATGTGAAAGCTTTGGATGTTACTAGCAGAGCTTATCAACCAGAGGGAGTTTGTTTTTATCTTAATAAAAGGACCAAAATTATGTCTTCCTCTATCTTCTATCCTTTCTTTCCTGAGAACGAAAGTTTGGGTGTTGTCAAATGTCTTAAAAGAATAAGAAAACAGAACTGTTTGCATGAGAGGAACTGATACTCAACTTCTGATCTCCTATAGATCTCCTCATAAACCAGTTTCTTCTCCCACTCTCGCGAGATGGGTGAAAGAAGTGATGCGTGAATGTGGTGTCGATACTTCTATTTTTGGCACACATTCTCTTAGAGGTGCTTCAGCTTCTAAAGCTTTTATGCTTGGTGGAGGGCTACAAGATATTCTAAGAGCCGCTGACTGGTCTAATGAGAATATGTTTAAAAAGTGTTATTTCAGACCTATCAATAATGTGATTGACAATGTTCTCAATTAACTTTAAACTTGCATAATGTTGGCCTCCGTGTCATGCCATAAAATGTAGATTTTTCACAGCCTTCTGGGCCGAAAATTTGGATTTTATTAAAGACACGGAGGCTAATATTATCCCTCCTCTAACTATCCCTCCCTAAGGGGTTTCGTATCTTTAACCTTTTCTACTTCTTTCTTTCAGAATAGAATCTCTACGTTTGGTAAACTAAATGACTCCTTCAATGTCATATTTGAAAGTTTGGATTTACTGACCATATTCTTGGATTCGCAGCTTTGGACAAAGAAGGATGATAGCTGTGTGCTCATGGACTTTATACTATTTTCCAGAATGTTCACAAGTTCTATGTTCTCTTCATTGTTATTGCTGAGCTGTGGCATTAAGGAGAATTTGCATTACATTAGCCTCCATGTCTTTAATAAAATCCAGATTTTCTGCCCAGTAGGCTGTAAAAAATCTAAATTTTGCAGACTAGTTGAATAGTTTATTCCCCGTAACTGGGCCTCCAGTTTTGCTCATGGAAAAAGTCTTGCAGTCTGAAGTATGCCTGCTTGAATGTATTGCTTTTTGTCCAGCATACTCCATGTGCCCTGAGACTGGGCCAGATTATGCAATAGAGCTAAAGAAGATTTATGTGAGAAGATGGCCATCAAAGTCTTAGCCAGTGTAGGTGCTCGACTGACAAATTATCCTACTCTAGGCAGCCATGCAGAAAGGAGCTAGCTGATTTTATAGGCCACTGTGAGAGGATGGAAAGGGTGAGATCGTTAAGCATTGCTACATTTGTGGATGATAAGAAGTGATGCTCATTCAATGAGGACATGTGTGAGTCAAAACCTAGGAATTAAACAAAGGTATATCTGGAGACCATGTAGAATAAACAGGTATGCAGGGATTTGGGGATCCCCATATAGATAGCAGGGGAGTTGGTGAACTGAGATTGAGGCCACAGCCATGTACACTTAAGGGTAAGCTGGAAACTTGGAGAATTAAATTGAACAGAGCCATTGCTGGGAACCTAAAAGTGAGAAGGAGGCTTTGCAACTTAGGGACATGCAGGAGCTTTGGACATCTGGTGATGAGTGGGAATCTCAGGGCCCTAGTGTGTGCAGTGCACCAGGGGAGCTGCCAGTAAACAGAAACATCAGGGAATCTCCTGGTGAACATGTAATTCACTTTCCTGAGTGTGAGCAGGGCTCTGTGTAATAATAGTAAGCAAGAGATACAGGACCTAATGGTGAACATGGATAGAAGGTTACCAGAGGGTGAGCAGGATTGAACAGGAGGAGGACTGTACAGTAGACTTTGGAGATCTCAGTATGAGCAGGAGTTTTAGGGATTTGAGTCTATGCAGGAGCCTCAGGGGACCTGAGAGTGGAAATGATGATAAGGGTCCTGATGGAGAAGGGGCAGTTTTGGAGCGACTGATGATGAGAAAGAGCCTCACCATCTTAGGATACGCTGAGCACCCGGGTCCGTGAGGGCAAATAGAAGCCAGACCTACAGGTAAACATGATCATCTGAGGACGTGTTGGACAATGCACAGTAAAAATCCTTATGAATGTGTGCAAAGCTTTAGGGACTGCTGGCAGGAAGGGGACTCTGGGATCTGAGGGTGACAACGTTTAAGGAGATGGATAGACCCGAAGATGAACAGCAGGCGACCTACGAATGAGCATAGAAGAATAATGAGGCTTCCAGACATGACCAATGTTACTGACTCTACAAGCTGTAAATTGATTCATGTACCTCAAATTTCCAACAAAGTTAGCTCCGGCACTAATCAAACAATACTTCGCAAGAGGTTGCGATCCGCAAATGTGGGACACTTTTTTTTTGAGTGAACAAGCCCATCTTTGGTCCCAATCCGACTCTGGAGGTGCCTGCGTTACACCCATATCTGTCCCATCCCCTCTTTCACTATTCTTCACATAAAACTTTCACCTCTGGGAAAGACGTGGGACTATTAATCCTAACCTCTGCAAAGACGCCAGTGACACAATGGACAAAGGTTCACAATTATATTCTCATCAGCCTTGTTTTATGTGAGGGGTTTGATAATGTGAGAATCTAGAAAGCAATCTCAAACTCATACTGACTGGAGGCTGCTGCCCTTTTGCTCTCTGGTGTAGAGCTCTACAGCTCCTTTCATTTTATCCCAAAATGTCACTCGTGGTTTTACACAGCCTATAGACTCTGGCATCCCTCTGACTCATACTCTTAGGCCTCAGTACAAAGTTGCTGAATTTTCTTTAATCCCTTTCACATCAATAACATTAGAGACGTTGCTTCAAAGAATGTACAAAAACAAAACTTGATGTTCACTAAAAGTGAACTGACAAGAGTCACAGCTGTGCAACATAAAAGAATATCATGATAGACGTGAAATTAAAAGAAAATCGACCTGTCCTTTTTAGAAAAGGAGGCCCTGTCTCCCAATCATGTGAGAAAATTGTAGGCGACGCCAGTCTCCATTTTTTTATTGTACATATGTGCCGAGAGGTGAGATGGCATCCTCTGACCCATGACATGAACAATTGTATTCAAAGGTTTAAAAAACATATGAGGCAAGTTGTGGAAGCACGAGGCAGGCCCTCGTGTTCCTGCGCGTGGGATCAATGTGTTACGCCCATCAGAACCAGAAAGTCACGGGAGCAGAGGATGTCATGGCAAATGTTTCACTTAAAAAATATAAAAGCGCGTGGGAGCCAGGGTCGTAGTCTGAATGTCACGGGCCCTAATGCGGAAAATAAAATGGGGTCCCGTGTTCCCGCTCACCAATCAAGGCAGCATTCAAAGAAACAGTACAACTCGGGCACTGTGGCTCTCTCAAGCACTCATACATCGGTGTCATTGCTCTTGCTGCCCTAATGATGGCTGTGGGCGTTCGAGTTCCTCATTCCTTATCCTTTTCTCCTCCGTCTTGTCTTCCCCCTCGCCTCTCTTCTCATTACTCTGTCACTCCCCTTCCCTGTCCCCAACTCCTGTCTCTCTGTTCCCCATGTTCTGTATCTCGCTCATATCCTTATTGCTTTCCTCCCTTTTCTCCGTGACATCCTTATTTATTGCTCCCTTCTTTTCTTTTGCCCATATGCTCTTCCTTATTTTCTTCCTCTTGCTTTTTTATTTGGCCCTTCTCACATTCTGTCATTTTTTCCCTCTCCTTACGATTTTTCCTCCATCTTCTTTTCACTGCTTTCCTCGGTCTCTTCTTCGTTTTCCTCTTAACCTCTCCTCTGCCCTACCACACACACCTTACCTTAACTTCAAACAAGAATGTTCCATGTTTAATAAAATACCTGTGAAAAAGGCTACTGTAATAACCGTACTGGTGCAGGGATGTCTGTGTTCCCATCCCACTCATGGGCCCCGGTCCTACGGCACGGGCAGCACCAGTGATGGCTGCCTCCCTGGTGGGAGCTTGACCTCGAGACCTCACCTTGATAAAGGTTGCAACATGTCCCTCTATGTTGGGGACAACCCTTTCGTCTGAAGACATAGAGAGAAAGATATAACCTTGTTTCTTTCAAAAACTCGCTTTGCTCTATGTTCACCTGATGCAATATAAATGTATGTTAAGCTTTAATTTTAAAGTACAATTTTACATTTATAGAAATGGACTGAAATGTATTTGAATGAATTCTTCACATGCGCTCTTGTGAAATGTTAGGTCCATGGAAAATGTAAGTGTGTCTCTCACGCTCTTCTCTTGAAACCCTTACTTCGACTGGACTAAATGATGGATTCTCCACATGTTCCTCACATCAGCACTAAGAAAGTAGCATTTATATAGGACTTATGACCCATGGTTTCCTTTCAGAAAGCTGCAAATAACAGGTGTTTACAGAGCTTTAAGTGGGATGAAAAAACTGTGAGGTCTCTCAAAGGGGCGCGGCCAATGTAATTAGGGGCGTGGCTTAAAACACGCAAGCTAAAAATATGTGGTTTGCATAGTGTGCCGCCCGACTTGTATTTTGCTGTTTCTGACACTGCATCCAGATATATGATACAACAAGTAACATCACACCTACAACAAGTCAGGTCCATTGGCTTTGTCAATGGTTGTTAGTTGCATAAGATAAATAAGCAGCAACTATGGCTTGTATATAATATTGAAAAAGCTTCCACTTAAAGCCCGGGTGACACCAGGACAATGTTGCTGCTCCCGAGTTTCATTAAGAGAAAGGAAATCCAGAGAGAAAATGACTCTTAAGGATTTCCCTTCTCCTACAACGCTCACCTGGAATGAGGTCATGCCGTAACTTCTCCACTCGTGAGAAGTGAGCAGTGTGAGCAGCGCACATCGATGTGTCTGCTGTAAAATTAGTCCAGAAAAAACGGACCACCTGGGCCAGGGCACAAAACAGAGCCCGATAGAGACCCGCTGGAGGCCCCCTTTAAAAAACTGCCCGTGCTCAGACCTGGCCCACTTAAAGCCCTGGGTGTTTATAACCAGTCAATTGTGCTAATTGTATTAGCCTTGCAAGAGTAGCCCAGTGTGCACCAAACATGTAACCCATGTATATCCTTTGGAGCACTGTATAGCCTCCCCTTGGCAGCACGCCTACTGCGGCACAGATTAACGTTAAACTGCACAGGAGCAGGCACACTTTCTAATATTCTTGTAAGGTGTACAATAGCGACATAATGTGATAACAATGACACTGATAGTTCCTTCCCTCTTACTGTGGGTCCGGAAACCCTCCATCTTAGGCCCCCTAAATCCTTAAGATGTCCCTGGGATGAAGACATTGAAGTCTATTAAATTTACACTCGTAAATTGTGAGTAGCCAAAAGTAGTCAATTTACGACAAAGTGTAAGAGTAAATTTACATGTGTAGGTTTACTCACATGTAAATTTACCTTTATGAATAGGCCTAAAGTATTATCAGTGCATAATGGGTGCATTTTTCACTCTCACAACTAACTTTACTGTACACGTGCTAAATAACCACATAGTACAACTTTTCAAAAGAAGAAAAATGTTGTATTATATACGCATTTTCCTTTAAACTCAAAATCTGAAGCTTCAGAACAATACATTTAGGTCTTATAAATTTACCAGGAAAAATGTTTCATTTACTATAAGTGGAATGTACACTCTTCGTACAGAAAAGGGGATCAGTAGAGGTTCTTTACTACTTTCAAGGATCCGATTTAGAATGCAATCTTTATAAACACACACTAAGGCACATGGTCAGGGGGTCTGCATGGGAAATCACTCCCCTCTAACAAATGCATTCTCAGGTTTGTAGCCAGGTTTCTGGACTCCAGGTCCAGTATGGCAGAGTCTGTTGAGTTACACCTGAGCTTAACAGTGCTCAAGGCACAGACAGACGTATCCCTGAAATGGTGAAGTGTTCATTTAGTTCAACACCTTGTAACACTGCAACACATCACAAAGCAGGGGAGTACAATGAGACCTGATGGCTCTGTAACAGATGATCTTGAGAAATCTGTGAATTTTGACACTATGCTTCTCACACTTTCTACATTGAGAAAAATTTACTTTTGTTTATTTTTTAACGATTATTTGGAGGGTCACAGAAACCCCCAACATTCCATTCTCCCAATATATTTCACAACCAACCCTCTACGCTTTTGTCATACCTTAATGTTTATGTCGGGATACCGCAGTTCAGACTTTCACCTCTGTAGTTGTATGCCCGATTAAGAAGATATCCATGCAACATATTCCTCTGTGTCCCAGATTACCTACTGTATTAGTATTTTTAGTGTGGCTGTCATCTGTGTAACAACACATGAAGAATCCCGCAAAGATTCTCACCCATAAAAGAACTGAGTTGCGAGGTTTGGAGGCAATACTTTTGCTGTCTCACATAGCTTGGGAAAGAATTGAGGCTTTGGTGAAATCCACTCATGTCTTAAAACCCTTTAATGGGGGCCTATATAGTAGATGCTCTTGCTTGTAGGAACTACTTCTCTGTAGTAATCATTTGTTTATATTAACTATTACAAAATACTAGGTTAACCCACAAAAATCCGAAGGACCTGGGTACAATGCGATACAAAAAACAATGGTCCTAACGGACAGCAAGAATAGAACCATTCAACTAGACTATCCTGAATCAATTATTGAGTGAATACAAAATAACTGGGAGAAAACATACGTTTTTTTTAAAATCACCAGACACAGTATTATTCCAAAGCACGAAATTCAATTTATATTGATGCTAAACATCAATTATTTACATACAATGATTGCTCCGGGAACCATAAAAACGTGCTCAAGAGGAAGTGCTTGTGCATCAAAAACAGAAAATAATAGAAAGGGAAAGGCCCATGGCATTTACAAATGTATTTCAACAGTGCCTGTTTGTAAATCATTTCATACACTCAAAATATATATCCACTCAAAGGAGGTCATTATGTTCAATCATCCTTCCCTCTCTCAGTGGCAAAATTAAACAATCCAGGCAGTTCAGAACATGACAGCGTTTCGACCTGAAGCGGGGGGTGGGGGAGGAGGAGCTGGTCAAAGCCTCAATAGCAGGTCTCCTTCAGGACAGGTTAAACTAATAAGACAGGAGCAATCTATGGGCCAATATCAAACAGGTGAGGAACACAATGAACCACACTTCTATAAGAAAAGGTCAAAAAGGTATCTTCTCACAAAAGGAACATCATTCCTTGATTCATAGGAGATAGACTATACAAGAAAAATGGGCCAAAAAGGAAGGACTGGGTCAACTCACAAGCACAGAATTAATCTGTACTGATTGGTGAATCAAAGGGTTGAGAGCCCCGTAATGAATGAATCACAAATTATCTGCAGAGTTATAAAGTATCATTGCATGTACAAGTAATAAGCATATATCTACATTGACGATGTCTCAGATGAAATAAATGCAACTGTACAAATGACACAAACAATAGGTGCTCCAAGTTAACAGCGCAGTGATGGTGAAGTTTAAATATCCCAAGAAAGTAGTCTCAGCTGTTCAATAAAGAGATTACCAGTAAAAGAAAGATATTATGTGCTTGTGTAAGGAGATGGAAAAATTCTCTTCTCCCTCCAAACTCACATCCCTAAGAAAAGAAAAACTTACATAAAGCCCATTAAAGCAGTCGAAATTGTATTTGTTTGCCTCAAATTTCAGAAGGATTATAGAGCTTTTCGAAATCATACATGAACAGACACCTGAAGACATGACTCATCCACCTAAGGTTCCTAACTTCAATGGCTTAGCCATACACTTTACACAGAAAATTAGGATGATCAGACGATTCTGAATGCCTAGCACTCCAATCAAACCCTGAACTAACTGATCTCACCAGAAAAGCACCATTGGCGTTGTGGTCCTTCTTAAGTCCCATTTAAGAACTTGACTGGAAAAAGCCAGTCAACGTCTAAGGCACAATTTTATTTTGACTGTAGGCAGATAGAGAAGGAGCATAACTCACTAGGTATTTTGTTTCATAGAATTGTCACGTTGCCTAATGCCAGGTCTGCCCCAGTGGAATGAAATAAAAGGGAGTCATTTTGATAATTAAACACACAGTGAACGCAGAGGATATCAGTGAATTGCCATTGAAACAGAGTTGAATTTTGTGAACCTCTCTAATGTTACTTGATTGTACCAAATCCGAATTTCTTCATAAAGAATAGAGTGCACTTCAATTACTTACTCAAAAGACTAAGAGCAGCAATCATCATAGCCCAGAAAAAGCTTTTTTTATCTCAAGAGTGAAATAAGTTGGCTGTCGATTCAGCACATTTTAAAAAATGCATCTGATATAAAGAATTAACTTTTATGGACACAAGCTTAAAGACTATACTTTTTCTGAGCAGTTGAATAACCATGAATAAAAAGTGGGAAGAAAATATTTACACGTATGCTATGTACAGTTGACTAACTACAACCTAAAGGGTAGGGAGAACATACTGTAACTATCCTGCCTCTCCAGTTTGTATATTTCTGTATGTGTCAGCTGTAAGCAACCAGACCATTGAGGTGGGCAACAGTTCTACAAAATTGTGGGACCCAATTGGACAGTTTTTTTAATCTCCATATATAGAAATCATACCAATGCAGTAATCATCAATATAAGGGCATTAGCCCATCCCACTGGACATGTAAAGTGTTCAAAGGCTGATTTGTGTTCATTTGAATAAACCTCCATTTTTAAATCGACAAAAGTATAATAACCATCTTTCTTTTGCACAAGTAGTAACATAGGCAAGCTGTTGCCATCAGCTTAAACGCTTAACAAATCCAATAGGATAGACTACTTCCCTTATATTGATGATTTCTATATTGGTATGAATTTGTATATGGCGAGTAAAAAGCCTTTTTTGTTAAAAAAAATGTTGGATGCTAACAGTAGTTAGAATAAAGTATTGGCACCGATGAAGTGACGTAAATGTTGTGAAACATGTGCTGGTCCCTTTTCTGTTGAAGCTTAATTATAAAATTGAGATATTTGAATCAAAAAGGATTCCTTCTTCTGTTCTCTTAAAATTGAAGAATTGCACACTTGAGTTAACCACTGTTTCTGTATACGGAAATAACTAAATATTAATCTGGACAGATTTAATAATACTGAAATACAAATTTTCTGCAGACCTCGGACTAAGTTTTATAGAAGCAGAAATATTTACATGGTCAGATATACACATGTATCTTGTGGTATAATATAAAAAAAATTCTTGTACTAATGGATCTACCTATCACAAAAAGCATAGTTCAATACACAAGAACATAGTTCAATATACAAGAACACATGTATAACAACAACCTCATATCCATACCCTGAGAAGCATAGATTGTCATGTCTAAGTATACATTTACTGGCTATATCTATATATATATATTACCTACTGGCGGTCGCCAGTAGGTAGTTATAGTTAGGACCCTGTTTCCATAGGAAAACCGCAACTTTCTATTTGGAATAACTTTGGCGCAGGTCGACGAATCCTCGCGAAATTTTCAAAACTAATGGGGCGCTACGCTCCGCTCCTACCCTGAAAGTCTCGGGGGGGATTCGTCAAGCGGGGGCTGAGAATAAAGGGGGGTCCCAAAACGAGTTTTTCCCATGCATTTTTCCATAGGACCTTTAGACACAGCTACAGCCCGAACGGCTGAACAGAGTTACTTGAAATTTGGAAGAGAGGTAGTCTACAGGTCAAGGAAGTGCCTTTTGTAGGTCTGGTTTAAATCTGTTCAGTAGTTCCTGAGAAAATAGCATTTAAATCAATATATGTATCTGTGGCAGCTTACGGTGCGCTTACGGTGCGCTTACGGTAAGCTTACCGTACGCGTACGGTGCCGTGCGCGAGCGCGATTCTGATTGGCTGTTAGATCTTAGTAAACATTCGAATCGGTCGAAACCAGGAAGCTGCGGCCGCCATTTTCTCTCTCGCACTCTGAGGGGGGGGGTACAATCAAAGGTGGAAAACATTAAAAGGGGCTGGTTAGACAGCTCCCAACCACCTAGCCTTAAGTAAGGTGTCCCAAAAGAACCACCAAGGTAAAAAATTCAATTTTAAATTTTTTCAAAAAATCGGCGATTACGCTTACCGTACGCGTACGGTAAAAAATAATAATAAAAAAAAAATTATCCACATTTTCCCCCACCCCGTGTGCAACTGGTGCCCGAAGTGCACCATTTGTGCATGGCATCTAAATCTAAAAGAACATTTAATATTATTTCACAACGAAGCGCATAATATGTCCTCCGTGTGCGGACGGTGCGCATCGTGCGTACATGGCCCATCCAGCGTAACGTGGGCACGCGGTGCGCGTCGCGCACCGCGTGCCCACCGTGCGTGCACGGCACTAACTGCGTAAAGTAAGCGGTCGCGTGAGTTATAGTTGCCTGCACTAACTATAACGGGGGAATTTCATTGGTTTTTTATGAGTAAAATGTCCAGCTAACTAGAACATGTGTGAAACCTATGGTTTTTTCATTTAATTTGCAAGGTTTTTTAAATGCTAATTCCTAACTATAACGTGTGTGAAACCTATGGTTTTTTCAGTGAATATATATATATATATATATATTTATTTTGAGAGAGGGGGAGAGAGAACGTAGAATTTTTTTATATGTACATATATTTAATACTTTCTTATGATCAGATTTACATACTGTGGCATATGTGATTTCATAGAAAAGAGGCATAAAACCAAACACACACTCCTCCGCTTATATGTTATGTAAGTAAGATGTATTTATTATGTACATATATTTGTATTGCCAAACACAAACATGTATGATAAAAGCAAATATAAATGTATACACACTTACCCACATATTTAATCTAACTATGTGTATAGTTATATAACAAAAACAACATATAAGCATTATAATTTGTAACACTGATCTACAAGGAATAAACCCATACATATCTGCATCCAACGCATATATACATGCTTCCAATATTAGTTACACGTTCAGAGATACGCGTGTATGTTTTACATGTATAAAGACTGTATACACTTTTTAAATATTTTTTTTTTGCTACAAATGGAAACAAAACGTGTCTATATAAATAGAACAGTCTGCACTTAAGAGTTCCGAAAAGATGCTGTTGCCAAATCTGGTGGTGACGTTACACTTTTCAGGCGTTAAAAACCTAATAAATGTTAAAACCTGCCCCCGTCGGCCCAAAGCTGCGATTTATGTTAAAGTCACTCAACACACATTGCAACCATCGTCAACGCGTTAAGCTTGAGGCTGTCCAGAACACTCCTCCATACACGTGCCTCGTGAAGAGAATAGCTAGCGCGCAATGTTTTAAGAGCAGTGTTTTTAAGAAAGGCAAGAAGTTCCGCCCCTGCCTCCATGGTCTGTAGTTACCCAGAGCGGCTGGCACCTAGTTCCGACCGCCACTCAGTGTGGATAGTGCCTGCTACTCCCAGACGCTGCGTGCGTATACTCAACCACAGTCTGGGTCTGCCACAGCTTCTCTCTTTATCTTTTCTGAGACAGCTTGCGACTGTGCGACCATCAGGCGCGCATGCGCCATCCTCGGGGCACGTCTATTCCTTGCGCAAGCCTGTTGTTGAGGCACACGTTGCTCTGTTCCTCAGTGCGCATGTGCAGTGTGCGTGATCTGGCCCATTGTGCCGCCTCCTGTCGCACTTTGCGTGCCGGCGCGCGTTCAATCGTTTCTCGACTGACTTGTGGTCTCGTGGAGTCTCCTTCATTTCATAAATTGTGCGCCTTGTGATCGCCGCCGGCAGTAGTGCTCTAGCACCAGCAGCGAGGTAAGAGGCCGAACCTGGGAAGTGAAAGGCGGGGTGGTGGTATAGCCTGTTTATGTTGCACTCAAAACATTGGTCTGAGGATGTAATCTGGCACCTCAGGACCCACGGAACTGGAGACATCGTGAGACTAGACTGAGATCACGGTGGATCCAGGGGCACCTGAGGCCGAATGGATGCGAAAGTGAAGGTGTAAATCACAGAGCATCACGTGTAGATGCATGGGGGGAAATGGTGTAGCAGCAGGACATCAATGGGGCTCGGAGAGGTTGCATATCGAGGGCGGTTTAAGCAAGTGGGTTCTAGGCTCTTCATGAGTGCAGAATACGTTTTCACCCTGCTTTTGCACCGCTCCACACTACCCAAAATTAATACACCATCTGTGTGCGGGTGCAGAGGTGACAGTGGCCCAGCATCGGCCATTGTAAACAGCCACCTGATGAGATCATGAAAGCAACGTGTGTCACCACTAGAGCTTTGGACCTGCCTGTCACGTATTATTTGAGGTTGTCGTTACTCTAGTTATAAGAGCCTTACTTTTCAACGTGGGCGGTGGAGCGCAGTGACTACTTCACTCAAATGGCTCCTGCAGCCTCCTACAAGTCCGGCGTCGTTTGTGATTTGGCTGCCCTTTTATTAGTGGGGATACTGCATTGCAGCCCGCCATGTTGAGCTTACTGACCCATGTACCTGGGAATGTTGATGAGGCTGTTTTCTTGCACAGACCCTCCTGGAACAGTATGGCCTGAAGGTACGATACTCTGCGTTCAGAACGAATGTACGGTCAATGGAATGTGGCCTTCGCTGGGTTAAAATATTTCAGCTACATTTTTGTACGCCATAGGTTAATGGAACAGGGGGATGTCTCTTAGTCATGCCCCTTTTAGTAATACTAAAGAAAATATTTGGACAGCCCCTTTTGCTTATTGTTAACCTTTTGCATGTTAGTTGTTGTACAGATGTATATGCTTCTCCTTTAGCTCTGCTCCTCAAACGTAGGGGCTATATGCCTTTGGAATGTCACTTGAGATAACTAGGTCTGTGGGTCGTTTCTTGTGATGAGCACGTTTAATGAGCCTCTGCTGTCTTAAAATCGATCATGATATAACTTTATTCCCATGTAAGTACTGCAGTTATCTTTTTGAATTTTGACTTTCTTCCTCAAGGCCAGTCCAAAGTTTCCTTTGCATACCATGTCAAAGTTTTCAGGCTCCAGCTGAAACGTGCAGACAAGAATTTTGTTGAAAATTACCTAATAAATACAGCAAACTGCACGTGAATGCCATCCAACAACCCTTACCTCCTATTCCAGCAGCTCTTATTTATCCGCTAATCCAATTCTCTTGTTCTTTTCCTGCAGTATGGCAGACTATCTAATCAGCGGCGGCACGGGCTACGTCCCTGAGGATGGTCTTACTGCCCAACAGCTATTTGCCATCGCAGACGGCCTCACTTACAAGTAAGATGCATGCTTTTTATACCCTGCATTATATTTCTATGTTCATTTTAATCCACAGTGAGCTTCACACACAGAGCCGTCCAGTCATTGTGTGATCACTTGCTTCCATGTTGATGTTTAACTTGTGAGGGTGCATTATCTTCCAACCGCTCGACAGGTTATTTCAAGCCTGCACTTCCTTATGAGTAACAGTCTTGTTTTGTTAGGGTTTTAAACCTCATGTGGTCATAAATGAGCTGTTTCTGGACCTTTCACTGACAGACTGGCTTTATTTATATACATCTCCAAACGTATTCAAAACTGTCGTTGATCTCCCTTCTGAATATTGGTTTAGAGCTAGTGTTGAATGGGGAGAGAGCATGCAGGCCTATCAGTTTGTAAAACGCAGCAGCATGTTATTTAAGGTGTACACTGTTTAGCCTCGTACATCAGAAAAGGATAGCTTATGCCGTTTTGGTTGATGAGCTGGCTATCAGTAATAGAGTTCTCTTGTCAGTGTGTCAGATAGCACTTTGCGAAAATTAAATGTTGCTTCCCCTCGGACTCTTTTAAGTCGTCTTTCCCCTTGTAGATGGTCTTTCCTGTTCAAGGGACTATAAACAAATGGACACTAGACACTTATGTCCCTCTAAAGCGCAAGGAGGAGTAGAAACTAAGGTCACGCTTCGTCTGCTATGGAAGGTATACTGATAATGTGCTCTACTGAAACTTACTTTCGTCAGAGTTCTGTAGGGCTCTGAAAACTGTGTATAGCATTGCAGTTGTAAAACTTTCCAGAGAAAAACAATAATGTGGTTTGTTAGAATGGCGCTTAATATGACCCTTATAATGAAGTGGTTTAAGAATGGTTTAGGTAGGCTGTTTTTCTCTAAGGCTGAATATGCAGTGTATGAGCTATTTATGGGTTCTGTACGTTTTCAGGACCGAGCAGATGTCCATTTGTGCATCTTTGAAATTAGGGCAGAAACGTTGGCTTTGATGATTTGTGTCTGGCTCACTTTGCATACAGTTTCCACTCAACATATGATAATTAGATTAGAGATTTTGTTAATTAACATTATAAATACAGTTGTTTGTCTTCTCAAAAGATCTAACGGCAGGCATTGTAATAATCACGGATTTCGCCATTCTGTTTTATCTTTCATGTAGGCGTTTTATGCAAGCATTACATAAGTGGAGCTTATTTGTGTCCGAAGGGCCTGCTGATTTGTGGGTCAGCAGAGAACTAGAGCTGTCTTACTTTAGCCGCATGCTTTTAAAATCAAGGCTCCACCTTCTTCCCAGTGTGATCTTTATTTCTCGTGCTAGTCCCACTGGCTGCAAAGCTTTTTTTTATTCTTAACGGAGTTCATCTGGTAGTGGGAGGCAATGGCGGGCGAACTTGATCCTTGTGTTTGGCATCAAATTGACGCAGGAATTTGGGGAAATCCAGACTGGCAAGTGCATCCATTTCTTTTCCTTTAATCTAATTTCGAAAGTTAAGCACTTGTTTGTTAACACATTTAGAAATTGTACATGACTTGTGATATCAGTGTTCCCTAAGGTTACATGGCAGTTCTTCTCTTATTTTTTTTTTTTTTTGTATTGGAGCATTTGCATAGCACACACTACGTTGCTGAAGTTTTAACCATATGGGTAGTGCATTACACCTTCTGAGTGCGCGGTTGGAAGTGTGTTGTTTTTGCTTTTAGCCACTGTGAAGTGTTTACATGTTGGGCATGATGACCACTGGGGTGCAGTTAAGCTTTTTATGAGGAGCATTGCTTAGTAGTGTGATGGATGAGGATGTGTGTGGATTTGTGTTATGCTGACTGCTCCGATTAGTTCTGTAGGTCCCTTCATTGAGTCAGTAGTTTTTTCTTTTTCTTTTTCTTTTCTTTTGTGTTTTAAATCATATTTATTTTGCTGGCTGTGACAGGAGGTTGTCCATTCTTTGATCTCATGGATTGGGAGGTGTGGAGTTTACAATTGTAGCTGAAGAGAGGGAATAGGAGATCTATCTGCCCTCATAGAGTGTGTTACAGTCCTTTTTTAATGTTTTCCATTATGAGACATCAAGTGAAGAGGATTTTCAAAATGCACTGCATTGTCGCCCTCCTTTTAGTCGTTCTAGATGCTGAGCTCAGACTGTGACTATTTTGGACCCGCAGGGTGGATTCTGTTGGAGTCCTCCATTGAAAAGCAACTTGTAGCAGATCTCTATGGGCTTAATAAGCCTGTCTGGTTATTATTGAGTGGTTTGTTATGCAGGCTGTTATAGTTTGTGCCGATCCCAGGTTCCACGATCCTTTCATATAGTGGGCCTGTTCCATTGACCATTTTTTAATGAAATATTATCTAACTTGGTTTCCCTCTAAAACATTGAACCATGCGGAAAGGAACCATGCCTAAGGGAATCCTGTGTCCTCTGCTAGAGAAAGACAGTAGACATTGATCTGTGCACTTTAAAGTTGAAATAGTAATGGTTTGGCTTCCGAAAGGGTTTGGGTTGAGTCCTTTATGCAGATAAATGTACAGACACATTTAGTTCTTTCATTGTATGCCAGAACACTAAGTTAATATGTGTCATGTGAGCTGTTCACTCTCAGCACAGCCTATTGATTATTTCCACCCCATTTCATTTGAGATGTCGACCCAGTTTCCCTGACCTTGTCTGCAGTTATGCACTACTGTTTTAACCTGGAAAGCTGTTCAAAACACTTGAGTGATTAGAACCTGCATTTGGGAGCTTTTGTTGTTTCACGAGGCATGGTGGGGGAGGCTTCACTATTGCCTGTCCTTTTATCTGTCCGAAGTCTATTGTAAGGTCACGGTTGTTGTCAATATACAGATTTTTTAAGACAGCCCCCCGCCCCCCCTGGCCTCCTCAATTCAGACATTAGAGTAGATAACTAGTTCAGGCATGGGCTGTAATAATGAGTTTGTGTCAAGCTAAATATCATCTGGATACTAAACTGTATAAAAGTGAAACTTTATTACACCGCTTGATATCAATCCATTTGATCCCTGGATTACAACTGTGACATGCTTGTTGAACACTTTTACCAGATCAACAATCTTAGCTTTTTATCTGTTTTTCCGGTAAACCTGATGCTTTCACAGCTAAACTTAAAAAATAGCTGATCGTCAGACATTGCTATTGGTGTTGTATGTTGTCCACATGGATTTTTGTTTCTGCATCGCTTCACAAATATGCAGGGTTATTAACTGGCAGTTGTTCTGTCTCTGACATCAGTGCCCAGAACTTTTACTTATGTTGGCTTTACTATTAAAGGCAAAAATCATACTTTTGAACAATATCAAGTGAGCTCTTAAAAGCAGGTTATTCATATTCAAATGCTAAAGCTAGCAAACAACTTCACATTATCTGTTGCATGGATATAACACCCTCCCAGGCCGGCAGGCAACAGTTGATCCTGTATCCTATAAGTTCTCTCCTCTGTTACGTTGAAGTCAGCAAATTATATTGTGTTATGCGATTTTTAACATTCATTTCAGCAATGCACCTTGTAAAAGACCCTCCTCCCTGATGGAGTATTTTAGGGCCTTAGACATTCATCTTGTATTCTTCCTACTCGTGTCGCAGGACACTTGCTTGGTCCACTGTTCTCTGCAGGAAATCCAGCCCGAATGCCCAATTCCTTTAGTATGGTCAGACCATCTTGCCATTCCTTTCACTATCTCAACCCCCCTATGCTTAGAGCTCAGATGCACAGGTCAGTCAGTCTCCCTCTCTGAAAACTGATCGAAGTTTAATACCTCTACTCTGAACTCTATGCTAAAGACAAACCCTCTGGCTTTGTGCTACTCAGTGAAGGCTGATTCTTCTTGACTTGATAACTGGTTTAGATCCTCACTTGATTCTCTGTTACTCATCAAACGTGTTATCAACTGTAGATTTCTTCCTCCAGCTCCATAGTTTGAAAATGCACGCACAAAAAAAAAAAGGATAAGAAATTTAGACTGGTACTTAGCGCTGGGAAACCCTATTCAGGGTAGCTCTGCGCTCTATAAAACTTTCATGATAAAGCAATGTTAGGATGTGAAATTACTTCTACCGAAGCATTAACATTGGTTTGAGCAACAAATTATATTATTATGCACGTTTTGTTGGTTCCTTAAAATGGTGAAAATACACATTTGAATATTTTTAGTTCATTCACTCTTCAGATATATTTGAACACCTGCGTCAATATCTGTATTTGTTTATTTTGGGCTTGTGTATAATCCTGACCAGGTATTCCTTTGCTCTCAGAACGCCTCAGGCTGCATTGATAAAGGTTATGTAACTTAGTTTCAGAAACTATTGGCTAAGTTTTTTTTATATTGAGCCGCAGCTAATTACCACTGACTCAAGCACCTTAAACCTCTGTTCCTAGCAGATGAAATCCGAACTATCTAGAGCGCTATTTAAGTGTATTCACCCCTTGCGTGCTCATGACGGCAGCGTGTGCTCATGACGGCGTGGTTCCGTCATGCTGCGACCGCTCCGCCCACGCGTCGCTGATTCCCCGCCTGTGCGGGCGAAATAAAGAGTGGGCGGAGTCGTGACGGAACCACGCCGTCATGAGCACAGCTCGCCCGTGACTCATGACGGCGTGGTTCCATCACGAGCATGGCGGCGCCGCGCTCACCCCGCACCCCCCCAGCGCCATGGCGGAATTTGCGCCGCGGCAAAGGGGTTAAAGTGCAAGAATACCTGCCCGTGTGGTTGGGCTTTTAAATATTTAGGAATGGAGCAACTTTGAATGTTTTAATATAGTTCAGCCTCCGTTAGTAATTTATTGACTCCATGGACTTGTTGTAATTGTGGTGCCTGCATTGGCAGGCTGTGCTTTACAAATACCAATAACCATGGGGGTTGAGGGCATTTGCGACTGGTTTCCCTTGGGGCGTCCTACTGTTGCTGTACCAAGTGGGCAAGTGCAATCTTTTCCACACTTTACTGTCAGTGTAGCGAGGGTGAGCATTCCCCAGGCTCTCAGTGAGGTAGTATGGGGGGAGCAAGAACTTGGAACTCAACGAACACAGTAGCATAATGTTGATCGAAGTGCTCAACTACTATGGAAAAGCAAAGTACTTGATTCACACAGCAAAACAAAATCTATACAACACTTTTGAGAGTGTTGTACATAGTTGTAATTTGTTGCACCTACCAGGGAAGCGCTACTCCTCTCCGCTTCCCCTAAAAAGTCCCCTACCCATTTGGTTTGAGTTTGTCTTTACAGCTCACAACCTTAAATGGAGTAGGCAAGGATTCGAATCACCCTGAACAAGAGGAACTACAGTCACATCCCTCACTCCTACCATCCCCCCATATGGCTGTGCTCAGGAAGAACTAATCAGCAGTTGTTTGCTAATGAGGATTTCATGGAATTTCTTAAAGAAGCCCTATGCCCATCCTCCTTGTTTCAGTGCCTGGGACTCCACTCTCCAGCCCCATGGATGTTGGGAATACTTTTTCACTATCTGATGAAGGTATACTCCCCCTTTATCTTTTGTCATGCTAAACCAAGGGTATTCAAAAATGGTTTCCACTGGCCTTTGTACACAGACTCGCACAACTCGGTCCTACTACCATACATGTGCTACATATACTCTCTCGCCCGCCTCCCCTCTCTCTCCACTACAAATACATAGCATTCTAACCTGCCATCACCACTTTAAATGATATGCCAAGGCCAGGCACAGAAGCAACTCCCTAGTATGAGGGCATGCTTGATGTGCCCCCTCAATATCATAGTACAGATTGTGGACCTGCCATTGTCATAGACCGACCTAGGCCTCTGTTCAAACACTAGATTAGGGTGACATGAGGGCCAAAATAAAAGTCCAGATACTATTTGCACATGCAGTTTGCTCTCCGGGTTGGGGTATGCGCCCGTTTACCACGCGGGCTATGTTCCTATCCCAGCATTGGTTAAGCCATGCTTTGCTATGATTGTTGTAACTACTTATAATTAATTTCATTGTTACAGGAAGCTTTACATTTGCCACTCTGCTGCAAATGATGCACCCATTGCTTTATATAATCCTGCAGTGCACATAGCTGTAAGTGTGATCTGAAGACGTAGTGTAAACACAAAATTGGCAAAAATAAGAAGGAATAAAGAATTTAAAGAAGAAAGCAATGGCAAAGAAAAGCCTTGGCCTGCCAGTCCCAGCACTGACGCACCCTTCTCTTCAGGCAGATATGCATGTGATCTTGAAAAACCCATGCTGTAATAGATGGGAGTGAAACATGAATGACAGTTTCAAAGACTGGTGGGTGAAGAGGGTGTATGTATACCTTTTATCTACATCTCAAATATATGTATATAGTGGCTGTCACCACTAGGTAGTTATAGTTAGGTCAAAGTTGCCATAGGAAATGCTATTTTTGTTTTGCTAATAACATTGGCACTGTTTGATGAATCTTCACAAAACATTCCCAAACACTGCTTTTTAGGTCTCGCCTGAGCCAGCGCTTTAGCGCTGCTCTGGCGAGAGCTATAGAAAACGGTGATTTGGAAGTGCAAACGAGTGCTTTTCAGGCCCCCAACTACAGTGCATGTGCGCCGGGCGCGCGCACCATTTGGCAGCCTGCATGTACATTTCGCGGGCGCTTTGATGTTCTCAGTGAGCCGCGCGGCCACTGCGAACATCAAAGCGCCTGCGAAATGATTACTTTCACTTTAACGTTCGCACCTACTTGGCAGACTGGTTCTCTGTTGCTCTTTCCTCCTCTGCTCTCTCTCCTCAGAGTCCGTCCCTCCCCCTGTTGTAGCAGCTGGCATTACACGGGGGAGGGTAGCTCTTCGTGCCTACCAAAAAACAAGCATTGGCATAGCCAATGGGTCTCTCTTTTGGGACCTTATAAGTATTTAGTTATGCAACTGTTGCATAGTTAAACACTTATAAGGTCCCAAAAGCGAGACCTATTGGCTATGCCAATGCTTGTTTTTTATTGCCTAGGTTATGCAGGCTACGTTTTGGGGTGATCTGTCAAGGGGGGTGGGGGGAGCAAGAAAAAGGGAGAGATCCAAAACGCTAAACCCACATGTTTTTACCATACTTCATTTTTTAGACTGCACTATCGCAAAAACTGCTGAATGGAATTGACCAAATTTGACAGTAGCTAGATCTTGGTCCAGAAAGTGTGCTTTTTTTTTTTATTTGGTATATATCTGTTCAGTAGTTTTCAAGAAATGACGGTTACAAAATATTTGTATATCTGGACGATTGGGTTCGAGGGACTCTCTATTTCTCACTAGAGTTACTTGAACCGAATAAAACAAAAAATAGAGCATTCTGATTGTGTGTGTGTGTGTGTGGTGGGGGGGGGGGTTCGTGCGCTGATTGGAAAGGAAAGTGTTGCAGGCAGCCATTACAGGATTCGGTTACTTAGTCCACTGTCGTGAGTTTAATTATAAAAGATAATATAAGGGGACACATCAGGGATACCCTGCCCCTGGATTGCAGCACCTACAACGTAAATGGGTGAGTGAAAAACAAAGGGAGCAGGGGTTGCGCCCCCCCCCCCCCCCCCCCCCCCCCCCCCGACCCTTGTCAAGGCCCCAGGGACCCCATCCCCAGGGCCATTTCTTTAGGTCTCGCCTAGCGACGCAGCGCATGCGTTGCTCGCTTTGCGAGATCTATTGTCGTTGATTTCTCTCCAAAGCAGGGGTGGGAGCTCCACCCATGCTTCTAATTGGCACGGGTCCAAAATGCATGCTTTTCATAGGAAGGGAGGCCTGTTTCGTTTCCTCCCTGTCTCCTGCTCGTCGTGCCTGCCCGGACAGGAGATGTGCACGGCGTCTTTAAATGTACACGTCGCTTTCACAAATCTTGTCTACTGCGCAGCCCCACAGGACCTGTAGGGTGGCGTGCGCACAGTCCCTTCAGTGGGGTAACTCCTGGGATCCGCATCCAGCCAGGCCAGCTGCGTCTCCAGGCTCTGTTGATCTACAGCCGAGGAAAGTCTGTAAAGTTTATAGTCTCGGAAAAGGGGGATTATCCTTCAGTCCAGTCTATGTGACTGCTTCTGAAAGGTGATGGCGCCACACAGCAGAAGTCCTCGCGTATGCCTGAGGCTCGGTCCCGAATTAAGAGAGGTCTGGCGGACGGGTCTGCGGTCATACTCGCGGTCCACAGACTCTGCTCGAGCCGTGGGAGGAGCGGCGAGGTTGGTGGGGCTTGGTTGGGGGTAGTACACGCTGCAACTGATGGGCGATCACATGATTGGGGTTGACGGTACTCCCACCAATGGGAGGGTTGCAGGACAATTTTAAAAGCGGGTGTGGCAGCTTCCAGAAAACATCGGCAGCCGAAGAAGGCTAATACAGCCGAAATGCACCATGTCCAACAGATGTCTAATAAAGAGCTTCCGAAGAAATTTCCCCGCGTGGCCTCTTCCTTCTGTTTACTGGAGGGCTTTGTTGGATACCCGAAACGCGTCATGAACTTGCACTTATCTGAAAATTAAATAAAAAAAGTAATACTGGCACCAGCAAAGAAGTTGTCAGTTCCCGTTTTGTGTGTGCAATGCACATTGGAGTGTAACTGGAGATAGATATATATATATATATATATATATAGAGAGAGAGAGAGAGAGACCGAATTTTAATGAAAATAAAAGGTCTCCGTCTTAATTGGGAGCACAATTCTAAAATTAAGTCACAAAAGTGTACCTATGGTGTATATGTCCTTGCAAAATTGTAGATTTACGGCAATCATGGATTCACAATAATTTACAGAAGTAGGCCAGGAAACCGTACTCCTAGAAACATGTAAACTGCATTTTAGCACTAGCAAATATGCATGCATTTATTTTCTCATACGATAATCTGTTGAGCTGTTACCAGTTCGCTTTACCTCCAACCACTTGTTTCCAAATGCTGAAAGAAGTTTAACTTTTGCCTATGTCTGGAGTAAAATTCCCAAATTCCAACCTTACTCAGTATGGGAAAAGATTAAGGAAGAGCTGGTGAACACACCTAAAACATGCAAGTTAGTAGGGTTGCACAGACTCAAAAGCGCATTCCAACCTGGAACTTTTGCTTACCACTACCTCCAACCCCAGTATGTAGATCGTGGAAAGGTGGCAAACTAAGGGGATTGCTACAATTCAAACCCAACTATAATATTAGACCTGTCCTAATCAAAGAGGCTATTACAGAGCTCCTATATAATGAGATGGCTGCCATAATTTGTTGCTGCACTACATGTCACCAAAGGGACAAGTGGATTTTTTTTTTTTTACAGGACAACTAGATTTATGAAGCAATCTGTCATGGACAAGTAGATATTTTATTAATTTCCACGCCCCTGTAGCAGGGTCATAGACATGAACAGGCGGCGCCTACGTATGCCGCTTGTTCTGTTTTTATCGAGGTTTGGGTGGTGGCATTTAGCAGGAGACTGTGTTTTACTATAAATCACGGCTTATTGGCAAATACTTGCTTTCTCGGCTATTTTACAGAACTGTCACATTTTTTATTAACAGAGTTTTATATACACAGCACCATATGAGTCCGAGCCTTGTAATTCAAATGTCCCATGTTTTTCTCGAGTTGTTTCACATTACTTTTCTGTCTTTGTTTACTTTAGCTATTAGCCAGGGGTTATGCTTTAGCTATTAGCCAGGGGTTATGCATCTCTAGAACATACTTAAATGCAGTCTCACCTTCTGTTTCTTCTAACATTGTTCTAGGGCTGTGTTAGCGATTCTTGACTAATGCTTAAAGTAAGCAAACACAAGGAGATGATAAAAGGAGCGCAGAACCTTTTCAGACACTCGCCCCAGTCACAGATCTGGTAACACCCCTCATCAACTGGTCCAGAATGCTTGTTTCTGGTCCAGGGAAGACCTGGCTTGACAGTTGGGCTGGTCTGTTCCCATGAGGCACAGGGTCAAGACTGATTTTGCATATGGCTAGGTCTAAACTGGGGTGGCGAAGTGAGCTAAAGAAATATGATGGATTCAACCCAGATCTGGGACTGGGGTGAGTCTCTGAAAAGTTTCAGCGCTCTGTCCATCATCTCCTTCTGTTTCTTTAATAGTTAAAGTAAACACAGGCAGAAATGTCATGCTACAAATGATTAGAGACAGTGAGAGGGCTGAGGGCATTGCACTGAAGAGCGGAGCTAGTTAGTGCTTATTGAGGGAGAGGGAATCTGATTGCAGGAGCAGCAAAGGGCAGGCCAATGGGTGAGTGTTGGATGCTACAGCAACAGGTAATCTTCATTGTTGGGCAGAGAAAACTGTCTGGCTGATTCTAGGGCAACGCTTTTGAAGTTTTGCATAATTTTTGATCAATTAGAGTTTTATTTTGTGCCTCGTTTATTGTGCCGGGCTATGTTGACGCATGCGTTTCTCATCACCTAATTTTGTTTCTTAGTAGCTACAATAAACTCTGAGGTAGATAATCCAGGCGTATCCTGATTCCCGTATAACAAATCTCTAGTCCACCGCAAAATGCACCTGTCCATTTAAGTGCTCTGAGAAATGCAATACTATATTTTTCAGCTATGTTCAGCTGACTTTACTTTTGTGTTGCACGGCTACGTTATGCATACTTTTCTTTCTTAACTTTTTTTTTTATATAAACTTTACGTAACCCATTCTCTTGATTCACCCCAAGAACTTAATTCATGCTGTGCCTTGTAATTACCACTTTACATCTCCAGTCCCGCTTTTCTAACTACCTCACCTTGCAGTCCACCCTTTGAAGCAACATTAGGTTCACACAGCAGTATATTAATATGCTCCAGACCAGCTTCCATTATTTAAGTTCCCATGGCTCATTTATGCCTCTGTTACAGAGGCAGGGCACATTTATAAGATTTAGCACATCTCATAACGTCCACCACCTTTACTGCCTTAAGAGAGGCTCACTTATGCATTACTACAGTAACCTTTGTTATAGTTCAACCTTCTGATTCCTGTTTTTCTTTTAGTGGGATGAAGGGGCTGCTCAACAGTTCATGTCTTAGGGGTGTGCTACTATGTCACAAAACTGGTTTGATACCTTATTACATGGAGCAGTGTTCATAAATACCTATTTTTTGCTTTAGTTGTAAAACAGAAGTTTAGAGTGGCATATGTCACTAGTTTTGGTAGCTTCTCGCTGCATTCGCATAAATAGTTTTTTTCTTGCTGCACATACCCATGGCTAAAGCGCACAGAGCCCTTATGCTGCTGGACACAGTGGAAAAAAATTAGCGGTAACATCGCACATGACGTGTTCTATATCCTCATTGATAACATTCCTGCAACATTTGAAATAACCTCGTTAATGAGAAGACTTGCATCTTGAGGAAGGAGTTATGGATTCCTTAGAGCACGAGTTATAGTTACTAGTGATAACTAGAACTGGTTGTTATTGAAACTTTCACTTAACTATAACATCTTTCAACCTTTAATTTATTAAGTGAAAATATATATCCACTGAAAAAACACAGGTCAAAGGGACTTTCTAGTTGGGTGAAACTTTGAGTTTAAACGAAAAAAATCACTGAAATCCTCCAGTTCTAGTTATTTCAAGTAACTAGCAGTGCATTGTGAGGGCTTCAAGGCATGCGTTTGTGTTTTTATTTGGGGCTGGGGGTGAGGTTTCAGTGAATTTCGAAGGTCTTTTTTAACATAAAGTACGATGCCCGTTGCCATGTGTGGTGTGAGGTTGGCTCAGGGTCTGGCCTGTGACCAGGCCCTGCGCCAACTCCCACGTAGGCATACTGCCCCACTCTGCATGTGGCATTTTAGGTTAGACGCAGGCATACACAGCTAAATATCAAGTGTGATTTTAGTAAGGCAGACATTTTGACTTTGTCAAAGGGTCAGCATATAAAAATTGGGCCTTATGGTTTTATCGAAGGGTCAGCACCTCAACATATAAAGCAGATCTTTTGTTTTTATCAAAAAGTTACCAATAACTAAAATCAAATTTATATTTCAAGAATTCGGAAAATTGAAATTTTTAACAAATGATTGCCAGGATAATTTTTTTATAAAGCTTTATTTAAAAAAAAAAAATCTGTATGTCTGTGGGTCTTGTAAAACCAATTCGGGCCACAAAGTCCAGCAATAGAACTCTCCTCAAGGAGACGCCGTACTCCAGCTGAAGCCATAGAGCTGCAGCTCAGTGTGCTTTGAGAAAAATATGGCAAGCTCTCATGGTGTCATGGATTTAATGACCCAGGAGACTTACTATTTTTTTTTTTTTTTGTTGCTGCAGTCTCTGCAACCCCTCGCAACATTAAAAATCGAGGTGAGCGGGACACTGAAAGCTCGAGTCAGGCTTTAGCCTGAAGACTGGTTTTGGCTAAGCTCAAGGTCCTTTTGGAACCTATTGCTCATAACGAGCCAAACTTTCATATGCCTTCTGCCCGCTTCCCTCCCTATATCGAGGATATGGTGTTACTGTCGGGCCTGCTGACCGTAGAACTGAGGAACCAGGTTCAAGTCTCTGCGTCGGCTCAACATTTTGTGAATCAGGGCAAATCACTTAATCTCATCCTGCCTATAAATAATGCATGTGACCTAGTGTAATGTAACTGGTCTTTATGTAAAGCATTCCAAAGCCTTTTGGTGCAGTTTGCGAAATATTTAATAAAATGCAGTAATAGGTATAAACAAAGCCTTAAAGTTAGACACACAGATTCACATTTACTAGCTGATTTGTACAAAGTGAAAACAGAAAACCTGGATAAAATGGGGCTTCCCTGCCGAAGTTGTGCGATATTAGGCAAGTGTTTCATTGCACCAAAACTCCTTTTTTTATTTTTCCTCATCGTGCATGAAAACACTTTCAAATATGTGAGTTCAGAATAAGTGCTTCTCATTTCAGTGCTCTAATGTGCCCTATTCTTGTAAAAGCTTCCACATGTTAAAGAAATACTTTTTTTAATTTTGAAGAGACTTTATCATATTTTACTTGATGTTTTCTGTATGATATACATAGCAAATCTGTTCAGGGCTCGTGCATGAGCTCTAAGATTCGAGTCAGACCCCTAGCTCTCCTTGTTAAGTTGTTGGCTCGCCCACACCTGATTAAAAACATGATTGATTGGTGCCCCTGCACTACCAAGATCCAGAAAAACAGAAGTAAAAATACCTTGCAGTGCATATGGGGCGCTTCTTCTCTGGAATAGTGAATAATAAGCGAGCGACTCTTGCTGCTCATTTATTATTCTCTTTATTCTTTATATATATATTTGTGTGCCCATCCAGGGTTCCCACACTTTTTTTTTTTTTTTTTAAAGCAGAGGGCTGCGTGTGGAGCCTCAAGGCTCAAGAGGTCCCTGCCGATTCCTCAGCTGCCATCCATCATGGGTGCCAGAAGGAGCAGGCATTGTCTTTCAACCGTGGGTGCTCTGGCGCCTCCCTAGGCACCCACAATATAACTGTATGAGGTAAGAGACACGAGGTGGAGCCCAGGGCCCCCACGGTCCCTGCCAGCTCCCCAGGTGGGAGCCAGCCCCTTACTTTACTGATGGGTTCCCGAATACACACCCCGGCACCCACAATATCTCTTTTGCTGAGGGCTGCGGGGTGGGGGAAATGCCTCCGTGGCGAGCGCCATACTGGGTGATGGTGGGAGCCGGCTCCATTACTTTGCTCTGCCCGGCAGAAACTTTTTTTTTTCTTCTTTTCTTTCTTCCCCCTGCTCCTGTTGGACTGTAGGAAAATTGTGTCTTCTACCTGGGAAAGGGCAGGCAGGGAACCAGAGTCCTGGGGATGGGCGTTCCCAGGACCGTACTGGAACAGGCTCTGGGTGGTGGTGTCCGCGGAGCCGGTCTATGGCTCCGGGAGAGGGGCCTGACACACACACTCCCCAAAAATCAACTAGACCCAGGTGCCATACTTGGGAACGGGGTGTTTACCCCTCCCCTTTATTTTTAAATACGGCCCGGGGGTTGTCGATCATGGGGCCTCTCTCTAAGGAGGGGGAGGGGTTAAGGGGTCACATTCCCCCTCCCCAATAATATAAATGTGTGTCCTGCCCCAGTGCTTTTTTAGTGAGAGAACACACCTTTTTTTTTTTTTTATATATTTATCCGTGCCACAAATTGGCTGCACATTATTTAAAAAAAGGAAAAACGTTTTTTCAGGAGGTGGTTGGAGGTTAGGGTGTCCTTCTTGGACACCCTACCCTCCCCCACATGGGGCATAGTATAGTTACCCTGCCCCACATTTTTTAAAATCTCTTATCTAGGACAGGGGACTGTGTCTCGGAAGTTCTATGATGGCTGCTGCATCATCCTTCTTGATGTGGCATCCAATCGTATCTTATCCAGTGATCAGTTGAATCTGCTGATTTTCCACTGCGTGGAAATATTTATATTTTTTTTACTTCAATGTCTCAAACTACTGAACAGATTTGCACCAAATCACAAAAGTGCACTTTCTGGACAAATATCTAGCTTTCCTTCCAAATTTGGTGTAATTCCGATCAACCGTTTTTTCTGTAGCTGTGTCTAATTTTCTTACGCCAAAATAAATTGGGAAACGCGATTTTGGGGTTCCCCTTTTATTCCCAGACCCATGTTGATCGATCACCCCAAAACTTTCTAGGAAAGAGCTTATGCGGACGAGACTTTTGGGGGGGGGGGGGGCATGGGGTTGGGTTGTGAAGATTCGTCAAATGGCGCCAAAGTTTTAGCAAATCAAAAAATTATTTGCCTATGGAAACTCCGACCTTACCAGAACTACTCAGTGGCCATTTCCACTGATGGAGGTAGGTAGGTAGGTGTGTGTGTGTGTGTGTGTGTGTGTGTGTGTGTTAATATAGAAAAACAGTAGTAATATTTCACGCCCGGCGCACTCTCATTCTCTGGATACCAATCAGAGTCACATATCCTATGTAATATCAGAGTTGATTAACCATATAATGTCAAAGTGTCTCATGATGCTGCACTTGAATGATTAATCACACATTCGCTGTTTGGCTCAACACAAATTTCCTTCTTTATTTCTGAGAATTCAAACATTTACAGCCAACAAATGTTTCACGATCTCTGCTGCAGGGCTGTAACAGAAAAAACACTAATATAGCCAACCTCCAATCCATATAAAAACTGGTCTTCAATACAGATATTTTACAACAATAATAATCCATCTCACTAGGCCCACTGGTACAGACCCTCATTTGGGTGATAAGGAACAAAAATGTACATATCCCAACATCAGTCATGGTATATTACATTTGTTATACACCGTTCACATAATTTGCCTGTATGTTAGATTTCTTAATTTTTTAAAAACAGTACAACAATTAAAAAAAATATGTAGTTCTTTTTCCCACACCTTCTCGTATGTCCCACATATGCCTCCCTAATGAGTGGATATCACTTTCAAGCCTGTTACCACTTCTATAAGTGGTAAGTATGGCCCTGCAGCGAGCACCTCAACCTTTGTTCCATGGGTCACCATTCAGTCTATTCTTTCTTATTAACCATTGGATTTGCATCTGACCATTCCTGCTCTCCAGGCTCTTGTGGATGTCGTATACATGTAAATCATCTCTTCCTCCTATTCTCCTTTGCCTCTCCGATATTTGTCATCTCTGTAAAAGTGAAGCCCTGCAATTGGACTCTACAACTCACTGCCCCTCTCCACTCTACCTCCAAAATTAAATTCATGAACTTGTCCCTGTTGCTTAACTCACTCCTCATCCTCCAGTTGCTCTTCTCTGCATTATTTATCCTCCTCAGTCCCTGCTACCGGTTTATGAAAAACATTCCCATTGATGCTTAGGACTTTTAATTTGCTCATGTTTGCTTATTTTATCACTTGTTGACATTCTAAATCAGTAAACGTGTGGGTACAGTATTTGGTTGCTTTATGGATTTTTCCAAGTATTGAAAGGTTGTGTACTTTATAGTAGCAGCATGTTTTCGTAGCATTTTTGGTTTCAGTGCTTGTAATTTGATTCTGGACAGCTCCAAGATGGCCACCAATGTGTTGCTTTTTGTCATATTCCCTGCTTGCTGTCATGAAGGAAGTGATAAGTAATGTAGTTATTACCTATTCCCTGCTATGGAAAGGCTGGTGGGTGTGTGAGTGTAGAGATTATGCCTCAAGCAGGAACATGTATTTTTATTGATGCCTAAATAGATTCTTCAGGCGTTTAGCAACTCCAGTGAGTTTACCTCGTAAGTGCGTCTATTGGCATTGGCCAAAACTGGGGAGGGTTAGAAAGGCCCCTTTTTTTGTAATATCGATCAGCGCAGAGGGTGCGTTGACATTATTACATTACAAAAGTGAAAGTAAAGCGAGCCGAGGTTTCACTTGAACTGAATATGTTCTCGGGGGCATATCTCAACCCCCCTCTCCCCGAGCACTGATTCTTATGGGAGAGGTTTCGTTGGAAAGGAGAGAATCTCTGCCCTGTGGATCCCAGCTTGGAAATCGCCACGAGCGATCCTCAAGCAAGGATCCAACCACTAGAGATGGAGGGGGGGGGGTGCCTTAAGCAAGGGCTTGTGATCCTCCCCAGAACATTTGTTTATAACAGTCTGTCCCCTTGGGTGCAAGATGGGGGCAATTACCCCTGATCTGCCCACCCCGGCCATGCTCCCTACCCGATATACGTGCAACAGTATTTCTGCTGCCCAGATGGGGTGATTACACTGCTCTGCCCCCACCTCCCCCAGGCAGAAAGCCCACTAGACACCAGGGTATATATCGTTTTAATAAATAAACATAGAGGCGGAGGGTGTCCACCATGGCATGGCCATATCTCACTCCAAAAAGGGCACAGACTGTTTTTATGATTCTCCCTGGGCGGTGAATGTGGGTCATTACCTTCCAATCTGCCCGCCCTTTCTCTGGGGTTGGGGCGGGGCAGAAAGCACAATAGACACCAGGAATTTCAAAATGGCACCAAAACAAACAAAAGGAGGTGACCGCTTACCCTGACATCGAGCCATACGCTCGTCCCAGAAGAGGTGATGGCTTCTCTCTTCCCCCACCCTTCACCATGGGCAGACCACCCTTCCCAATGGGCAGATCAGAAGTTTGTTCCAGTTGTGGTGGCTGCCCCAAATATGTTCACAGGGGGGTTAGAATAACCATTAGACCCTCCAGGTATTTTGCATTTGGGGCAAAAGAAAGGTATGTGGGCATTGCACTCTGGCATTGGCCACACCCCCACCTTAAAGGGGACATCCTTGAATTTTGGCCTCCACGGAGAGGGCAGAGAAATAATTTCCCCCGTGGGAGGCAAAAAGCCTATTGGATAACAGGACGTTTATTTATTAATAATAATTTGGGGGTGGTCTGGCTCACCCTGACATCAGCCCCCCTCCCCCAAGCCTCAAGTGTTTCTGCTCTTCTGGTGACTTTAGCATTCCATCCCACAAGCAAGAGCTGGGACATTTGATTATTTTTGGGTGTTTTTTTTCCGTATAGGCCAGCCGTGTAGGGCTAAACCCCAGTATCTTTCCACTTGCCATGGTGAATGGCTGCGCTTTTTGGCCTTGGGTAGACAACCACCTGGAGAAAACAACTTAACAGACATTTCGGAAAACTAGACATCAAGGGGAGTCCACAGTGGTATGCCTTGCATGGATCCGATGAGATTTTCTTACCAACAGTGCTCTGCACACCTCAAATTCTGCCTAAAATCACTCCTTTTCCTTGCATTTCTGTGATGTAAACTTCGGAACACACAAATTAACAAAATTCCTACCGATTTGCATTCCCCCACGTGTTCCGATAAAAAAACTACCATTAGCCACAACAGGAAAATCCTGAAAACGTAATGTGGAAACATCAACATTTCCTGTCAAACTAACCTCATTTTGGAAATGGGGGTAGCTGCGTTAACTGGGTCGGGCGCCACCTAGGGAAACCTAAAAACCCCATTCATTTCTAAAAAGGAGATATCGGGGAAGTCCAGAGTGTGGTGCTTTTCACAGACCCCATAAGGTTTTCTTACCCACAGTGCCCTGGAAACATCAAACTGTACGTAAAATCACAAATTTGTCATGCATTTCTGTACACGAATAATAATCATGGTCTAAATGCGTGAGATGGAACACCACTGTGCAATGGAATCCTGATATCACTAACCTGTAAACTCAATGAAGAACTCGCCAAAAGCCTGTTTTTGTTTTGCTCTCATATTTGTACCTTTTCATTTTGAAAACTAAACGGGTTTATTATTTGCTGTGATAGGTCAGGGTCTTCTTTCCCACAGTCCTCTATTTGTAGTTTCCTTTACTCCAGTAGTGCGTCGCTGGCGGTAGTGCAGCTACAGCAAACATTTGGTGTGTAGTGGCGCTCGTCTCCCGTAGTGCAGGGGGTACTTTGTCCCTGATAGCCAGATGGCTTTACAAATATATTTATCTCCGGGTCCTTTTCCCGTGTTTCGATTTCGGATCTGCTATGGGACATATTTCGCCCATTATGTTTTTTTAAGGTACCGCACCCTCAACTTCGTTTTTACTTAGGAATCTGTTCAATAAAATATATGACTTCTATATGTGTTTTTCTTCTTTGCACACTGTCGCAAACCCGTAGCCATTCTCATTCATAATGACATTTATCAAATAAGTGAGAGAACATGTGCTGCCCTGAAGCCTTGCTGTTAAGTATTTCAGCCCTAATGCTTAAGACTCATTAAGTACTGTAGTCTTACAACAAAACTTTTTTTAAAATACACCAAAAATGCGAATAAAGAAATGTAACATAAACACTCGTTACTACACAGATAAATCTCCAGGGAATTTCCAGAACCATCAAATAACAAACCAAGATACATTTTGCAGCAAGAAAGTTATACCCCAACAGCTAAACTTAAAAGAATTACCCATTCCTCACGCTGTCCATTTTCTACTTGTGCTCCTCACCCCAACTACATGTACTTTACACTGTACAAGTGCCGTAGATATTGAGGGTGGCTGTGCTTGTCGTTTGAAGTTTTACTCGAAGATAGTCTAATTTTAGTTTGCATTTGCGACTCGAAACAGACAATGGGACGTGAAGGTCTGTAAAAGAGGGTTTGTATTGACATCTGTGTGCATAGCACATTTACACAAAATGTATTTGTGGTTTGAGGATAGGAGTTCGCGTTTCTCATTTATATGCCACTACCTCCCAATTCTCTTTGGGTGGGGGTTATCATTGCCGCCCTTCGAGCAGGTAGAAACTAAGAACAAGCATTGGCATAGCCAATAGGTCTCGCTTTTGGGACCTTATAAGTATTTAGTTATGCAGCACAATATCCTTGTTGCAACAACATCAACTTGTGCTTGGCTAAACATTTATAAGGTCCCAAAGGCGAGACCTATTGGCTATGCCAATGCTTACAACTGTAATCAGATTTTTGCAAGATATATTTCTACGTAAGGGAACTTTAAAGTCCATCCTTACTGATAATGGAGCACAATTTAAAGTCTGGTGAGTTTCAAACATTTCTTTGTAGGAATACCATTAAGTGGAAGAATACGTCTCTTTATCATCCAGCTGGGATTGAAGCGGTGAGGCGCTTTAAGCGGGTATTAATGTGAAGTGTTCAAATGGCCATTAGAAATTGTATGGATTGGGAGTTGGATGTGAAGAGGTTGTTGTGGGCCTACCGTGCATCTCCGACAGTCATTGGTTATAGTCCGTTTAAATTATTAAGGCGGTAGGAAACCTTGCACAAAGGAAATGTAGATTGGTTAAAAAATAAATTATGGACAACTGGTCACTGAAAGGTGTGACAAACAATATAGTGAAGGAGCACTGCAGGTACAAAAAGTACATTGAACCAAGCATGGGGTGAAATCTGCCAAACTCAATGTAGAAGATGTTGTCATGGTCAAAGTTCAAAGAGAGCAGATTAAAGGAAGTCCAAAATTCAGGGGTCCGTACAAGGTAATGGAGATCCACACCAGCTCTGTGAAGTTATGTTATAGTGAAATGACATTTAAACAAGATTGCCAAATGTAATGCTTCCAAGTGTGAAGGTGGTATCGTGGGAGGAAGGAAGATTTGGTACCAATATAGGTAGTGCCAGAACTACTACTCGGGGATACTCCAGCATGTGAACACTACAGGGGGTGGATGGGGAACAGGACTGTGCACAATTCACGAGCTGTATGGAAAATTCTACCCATCTGGATAATATTGACAATGAAAGTGGAAATGTGATGAGGGGAAAATTACAAGATGTGGGAGAAAGGTTGTAGTACGAAAGAAATTCAACGCTGTCATTACTTGTGTGCTAGATGTATCTTAAAAGAAAATTTATAAAGTGATATATTGGGATTTAGTTTGTGGTTTACATTAGGTTTGTATTGTTACAATTGACCTTATTTTGTTAAAAGTCAAAAGGAAATGGGTGGACGGTTTATTTTGTTTTAAAAATAAGGAGAATGTGTGTGGTATTGATGGAATGTAGGAATGTTATTGACGGAATGCAGGAATGTTGTCGATTTCGCTCTATCTCCGTCATGTAGAACTCTCTCAAATTCGGGAGAAAGACGGTTGGAGGGAACGACAAAGAACATAAGAAGGAGTAGTGCTAGAAGGGGGGTTCTCTGTTGTGCGTCTAGTTGGGTATAAATAAACGGATCACATATCAACTCAAGCCTCTCTACGTTGATCTTTACACAATCCCCCCATTACTGCTCCCGCTGAGTATTGAGTGCTGAAAGCCAGCCAAGCACCTCACCCAAAGAGATGTGGCAACGGAGCCACGCCCCCTCAGAGCGGAGGGTGCTGAGCCCCGTGTCCTATACTGCATGTACGGAATGTAGAAGGCAGCACGTCATACTCACTGTCATCGTGGCAGTAGCGCGAGTGTACACAAGTGTCGCTGAAACACGGTGGTATACGGTGAACAGTACTTGATGGGGGCAAAGGTATAGAAGCGCATGTGACGTAGTGTACACGTCGGATGGCTCCCTCTTGTAGAAAGGAAACTACTCGGTTGAGACGCACGCAGAGCTTTCCTAGCTTGCTGGAAGTGATTACAGGAAGCGTCGCATGTGTGACACGGCACAGCCCGGGTGGCTGTCGTCCGCGGAAGTCTGCACATCAACAGCGGTCTCTTTTGTGCAGGTAAGAGGGTGTTCTTGCTGCCTTAAACACCGACGCTGCTCGCTGTTCAAAATAGAAGAAATCAACGAATAAAGGTTCAGGAACCCCGTCAACCAGCGGAAGGCTGACTGTGCAAGATGTACCGCTCGTCGGCCTGATCAAATGTCAGCGGCTGTAGTGATGTACCAAGTGTTCTTTTCGCGCGCGCCTAGCGCTCAAAGTTAAATGAGCACGCGAGTGGTGCGTGCGTGAAAAGAAGCCCGGGAGTTGTGTGCGTGCGCGCCGCAAAATTGATCCGGATCGGATTCGCGCGATAAAGCCAGATGGCAGCTGTGCACATCGTGCGTGCTTGTAACAGCAATCTGGTGGCCAGAAAAAGCATGTGGGTAGCACTTTGAAAACCCGCTTACTAAATATCTCGCCAGAGCAGCACATGCACTGGCTCAGGCGAGACCTAAAAACATGACGACCTGCCTGGATTTGGAGTTTTTTTTTTTTCTTCCTCTTGAGAGGGTTTGGCAATCCAAACATGCATACATTTCTCAGGATGTGCACATGGAATGTAAAGGTAAATGTGTAAAATGGGACACCGGGTAACGTCAGAATAGCTAACTAACACAGCAGAGGTGAATAGTTTCATGGTGACCATGCTGTGTAGCGCTTCTGCCTCAGTCCTGCGACATAATCTCGTTACTTGTGGATTGTACTTGGGGAACGCTAATGTTTTGTGTTAGCTAACGTACAATAGATAATGTGTTTAGCCTGACAAATGCTGGTTTTTTTCAGTCCATCATGACCTCCATAAGGCAGCACGACCTATGGTTTCTTTTTTCCCCTTGCACGGTGCACCAAAGAACTATTCGATAAGTCACACGTTAACTTCCGTTAAGGGCTGCAACGCCATGGCTTATTGTGCGATATACGAATGTCAGTAACATGAAATAAGCCTGAGCTAATGTCTTCACAATACCCCATTAAACACCTATTTTATTTTGCTGCAACTCAATCTCATTCTTGTACAAACCAGTGACCAGTAAAGGCAGCTTGCATAGGGCTTGTATTAATCCCGCAGCTGCTACAAAGAGCGTAGAATATCATGTTCCTGGTGCTTTTGTGCTGGTACACACACTAATACCCGTGATTTCATTTGCCCACTGGTGTAATAGAACTGTCTCATTCAGTGCATTATGATTTTAAGTCTGTGTTCGACAGTTGCCGTTGGCTTCTAGTGATCTGCGAGGTGCTGGAGATGGTTCTGTGGAGTCAGTCTTTCTTTAGCCATGTGGCGTGCGGAATGCTGTTGCACCTGTAAATGGGAATGTCGTTACGCTCATCTTGTCAGCTGACAAGGCTGCTACTGAAGCATAGCTAAAGTAATGTATAGCATAATCTAGACTACTGGGTGGAGTCTCACAACAGATAGACGGCTCCCAGTCATAGATTTCGCATGACCTGACCACTCTGTATTTGTGTGCGGATGGCCTTTAGACTTGCTATCTCTCTTCACCAGCAATGCTTGCGTCTAATCTGGATTGAGCTTCAGCAAACTCTTGACGTGCAGACGTCATTCTACAGCAAACGATTGCAGCAGAAGCTTTAGGTATGCTACTCCCTTCCAGCTCTTAAGGCATGCTGGTGACCCTGCGTCTGCATTGCTGCGTGAGTGGCAATACACTCTGACCGATTTAGTCCCTCTCAATCCTCATTGTATGCCCAGGCCCATTGGAGGTGTAATCTCAACAAAACCAACCAACTCATTTTTCGGTTTCATCTGCACAGCGCTAGTGAAATCTCTTGTATTTAATATATCTTAAAAGGGGGCTCTTATCAGTTCCCGTAGCCAAAGTACTGTGTTCATTCACTCTTGTGTGGAACTTTTTTTTAAATTGACTTTCTCTGCCTTCACTCATATACCATACTTCTACTAAAGCTGTTCACACTGTTCAAGCCCCATTCACTGTCAGGATAAGATCTCTTCCGGCGGATAAGGCAAACCTATCTAACAGTATTCTGGAATGCTTGCTTTTTATTACTTAGGGGTCGATTACGATGTCATTTGCAAAGACTGAATGGCATTCAGTTTGTCCGAATCCAATGCGGAACCCGCCTTTCCGACCAAATTGGGCACTTTTCCGAATAACCGATTACCATGGCTGGAAACTGTTTGGACCCAACGAGCGTTTAGGATTTCAGGATTCGGACAGCCTTTTCAAATCTGTTGTTCCGACGCGGATCAGCTGTCGGAATCTGACTATAGGGCCTGTAGCAGGTCCCCCTTCAACCGGGGCCCTCCGAATGGGGCCTGTGGGCGTACCCTTGGGACCCCTCTTTCCAACCATGCACAGTGTGGCAGGCACCACGGGGTGCCTGCCACAGGGTGCACGATTATTCACACCCACCCCTTTGTTCAATGGGAATCTGTGTAGTCAGACGGACACCAGCTCCCATTGAAGTCCATGCGAAGCCGACCGAACGATGTTCGGAAGCATCGTAATCGGCGGGTCGGAATCGCATAGTTGTGTAAAGCAGATGCTTTAGCCTTAGAACGTTTGTATCATTTTTTATTCATGCCTCAGTACCTTACTTTGCAGGCATTAGATCAAAAAAAGAATTTCTACTTTAATATCTGGTCATTATTATCAAATTCTAAATGTTGCTATAAGTATTGCACATTATAAATAAAATGAATACACAAGAGATATGCTATTTGTTACAACTAAACAGGCAGCCACATGTGCAGTTACCTTGCATACAACAGGGTCGTGATTTGAATGGTGGTGCAGTGGCACTGGGCCCAAAAGTTGTCAACTCCTCTAAACACCTAATATTGCTATATTTAACTACTATACATGTAGTCACAATTGCTGTTACCTTGCAGTTAAAAGGGGCATGATTCAAATGGTGCAGTGGCACTTGGGCCAAAAGTTGTCATAAATCCATTAAACACCACATTTTGCTATATTTTACTATTAAACAGGCAGCCACAAGTGCAGTTATCTGGAAGGCAACAGGTTCATTATTTGACTGTTGCCTCAGGTGCAGTGACACTGGGCTCAACGGTTATCAGAACTCCTCTAAACACCCAATATTGCTATATTTTACAACTAAACAGGCCATTACAAGTGCCGTTATCTAGCAAGCTCTAGGGCCAGCATTTCAGTAGGGCAGCAGGTGCAGTGGGTGGGGCTGGGACGAAAAGCTCCAGGCACCCCACTAAACACCTAATATTGCTATACTTTATTTTCTAAACAGGCAAGTACAGTTACCTAGCAGACAACCGTGTCAAGCTCCAGGGACCCCAATAAACCAAGAATATTGTTAAAGAAACAAGACAGTCACAAGTGCATTTATGTTGCAAGCAATAGGGTTATGATTTGAATGGTGCAGCATGTGCAGTAGCACTGAGGCCAAAAGTTGTCAGACATCCTCTAAACACCTAATACGGCTATATTTTACTACCAAACGGGCAGTCACAAGTGCAGTTACCTTGCATACAACAGGGTCCTGATTTGAATGGTGCAGCAGGTGCAGTGGCACAGGGGCCTAAAGTCCAGGGACCCCACTAAATGAAGAATATTGCTATACTTCATTCCTAAACAGACAACCACAAGTTTAGTTACCTTGCAGGCAATAATCATGATTTTAATTCTGAAGCAGGTGTAGTGGCACCGGGACCAAAAGTTGTCATAACTCCTCTAAAAATCAAATATTGCTATATTTTACTACTAAACAGGCAGTCACAAATGTAGTTATCTTCCAGGCACTTGAGGCATGATTTGAATGGTGCAGCAGATGCAGTGGCCTTAGCCCAAATGTTGTCATAACTCCTCTAAACACATACTTTTGCTATTACATCAATTCATTCTATTATTTCCCTCCTTTTATTTTATTTTAGAAAAAGTTGCTATTACTTACCTGCACTATACCACTATTAACAGCACAATATATTGACTTTTTGTACTTTAACCAATCATAAAACTTTAACAGACTTTCTGTAACTTCTATAATACAACTACGCAGCAAGCTACAACTTACAACAAAAAACAGCTTATTAATCACATAGGCGAAACCTAATGCATTTACCAATACTTATTCATCCTTGTGGGTTTTCCTTTGAGTGCTCTTTATATGTTTGGTTAAATTTTTTCCTTTGTCTGAACTGATTTTCACAGGTTTTTCCTCATGGCATGTACAGTACAATTATATATTCTAGAAGTTTGTGATGACTTATGTTTATTGACCATGGTTTGACTGTACAGCAAGCACTGGCTAAGCCAGTAGATCTTGCCTCTTAAAGGTTTGCCAGTTCTATGCACTGCGACGTATCCTGGCCATTTTTTATTTGGTTTTACAGCATGGCGAACGGTCATGTTATCACCATAAACTAAAAGTAAAAATGAAGTTAAATAACAATGTGCACCAAAGCAGAGCGGCTGGGTAGCACTTTGAAGGCCATGCCCTTGTTTAAAAAAAATAACTAGGAGGGTAGTGGAGGTAGTAAAAAACCAAAGTGCTCAGGGGCCTGGTAGCATTGTGCAGGTGCCGGCCATTATATTAAAAAAAGAAAGAGAAAAAAAAAAAAGGGTTTTTAAACTACAAATCTTTTGAGACTAAGCATTACATTTATACTTTTCCTGATCAAAGGTTAATACTTATTAAATGTTATCCTATGGGAGAGGTAGGCCTCACAGTAGTGAAAACAAAGTTAGGAGTTTTTCACTACAAGGACATTTTAAACTTAAAAGTACCGGTCAAGCTTTTTAAATACCCTACGGGCTGTGTAGGGCACACCCCAGGGGTGGCATATATATTCAAAAGGGAAATTTAGGCCTGGGAAAAGCTTTATTTTGCCAGGTTGAATTGGCTGTTTAAAACTAAAACAGTTCACGTTTGCCATTGCAACCTGTGTGCAAAGGGCTGCTTTAGTGGGTGGCACAATAAGTGCTGCAGGTCCACTAGTAGCATTTAATTTATTGGCCCTGGGTACAAGGAGTACAGATTTAACTAGGGATTTATAGGTACATTGAATGAATGTGCCAATTGGGCGTAAGCCAGTGTTGTATTTATTTATTTATTTATTTATTTCCCCCCCCCAATGCTTAGCGGAGTGAGCAAAACCACTTTAGCACTGGTTAGCAGTGGTAAAGTGCACAGGATTCAAAGGCCAACCAAAAATTAATTTTTGCAAGCAGGAGGGAAGAAGGCAAGAAGTTTGGGAGGAAGACCACCCTAAAGGCTATATGGTCTAACAGATAGCAACATGAGTGACCATAGAAGAAAAATGTGTCAAGGGGCTCTTAGCTGCTAGAGTTTCCAGCTATGTGAATTTTCCGATCCTGGTATGACTGGCTTTCCTAGCTGGACTTTGCTGAATTTGGTATATATCCTGTAAACTCAAATGAAAGAACATGGCTTAATAGCTGAAGGGCAGTTAATTTCACTCTACATCTTCAAATTATTTGATATTTCCACCAAAGATTTACATAGCTTGAATTTGAACTTCCTTGCTTTGGCTAGGTGTGCATGGAAATGGATTTTGAATTTCCCTTTTGTAGGTAGCAACCTCTACGATCTGTACCCCTGGTAGGTGATGGTGAAATGTATGAGCAAAGCTGGAGTGTGATTTCAAAATTCTCAGCTTATCTGAGGAGAATTTCAACTTGCTATGGGCATTGTCTTTGACTCTCAGCCTTCAGTGTTTTTAAATTTCCAATAAATGGTTCACCTTGGTCTTTGACTACCACCAGGACCTGAAGAAACAGAAGGTATCCTCCTTGCTTTTGCCTAAAACTGTTGTGAGGGTAGTTCCTAAAATAAACTGTACAGGAGCTGTGTATGGTATGCACTTTTTAGCATTGAGGAAGGACCCATTAGCACAGGCCCATCTTAGAACTCCACTTCAAACAAATTAATCTAGAAGGTGAGATGTAGAATGTTCACTCTACAATAAAGCACTACACTTTAGATGTACAATAGGCATTTACAAATACTCTTTCACTCTCCCCTACGTTCTGTGTTCTTAAAATGCGTACCTACGATAGAAGCTCATCTTCAAACAGCAGGTAGTTTTGTATCTCCTTACCTGGACATTGTGCTAGTGTAACAGTTTGGTAGAACCATCAACTTCTTTATGGAACACAGTGTATCTTCCGCTACCTCTGGGGCTGTCGTTTTAACCTTCAGTCTGCTCTCAGCAGTGGAATCAACTACATAGAAGAGGTTCTTAGACCTAAGAAGAAAAGCATTCCCTTGTGAGACTAGATTCTTTTGTGTAGGAACAGCTCACTTTGTGTGGACGATGATGTCTTTTCTGGGGACTCTGAAATATTTATAATTCCTGAAACTAGACATTAAAAGACAACAGGAATGCCTGGTTCTCCAGTGCAATGTGAACTTCCAGGGAATCATGACGAGATCGACTGCATTTTTAATTCTTCGAGAATATCTTTCCCCTCGTTTGTTTGGTAAGATTTGAGGCCATTCCACTCTTGACATTCTGACTGAAGATTACAACTGTTCTTCCCACTTTTGTATCCAGAATTTGGGGAGCTGATGTCGGTGGCAGAGAAGGTAGTCCGTTGCACAGCTTTGAGTCTAAGGGATGACCAAGTGGAGATGCTTTTGAAGTCCCTTGAATTGAATTAGAACGTGATGAAAGCTCTATGTTTCCACATTAAATTGATTGGTAGTCTGAGCTACAGTTGTCAAGTTATATATGGTATGTTATTTGTGCATTTCTGCTTTAAATGTGTGACCTCCTAAATTGTAATCCAGTTCACAGTGCCGTACTAGCTAGTGCCTTGATAATGTGAAGCACATATTGCAAGGTACTCGGTGCTGAATTTATCTTTATAAGCCATTACGAAAAGCAACTACATCATAGGCCTATTTCGAGCACTTATCAAATTCACAGAATCTGTTTTCCTTTTGAAATGTCAGTCTTAGATGGTCTGTGACCGGGCCAGTAGCTCAGTGCCATAAGTACGCTTTGTGGTTGTGCCTTGCTCGAAGTGTAACAAAATGTTGTAGATACGGAGTGTTTTCCCCTACTGCACAGGCCTGAAAATAAAATATGTGAGTCTTGGTGTGAAGGGACATCCTCTCAGATGCGCAGCAGACAGAGGAATAGAATGTATTTTATTTTTGCACCAAAAGGCATTAACTCCTCATGGCTGCAAACGCAAAGAGTTCTTTAAGCCCATGGCAATTAAAGTAGGTTGTTTTTTAGGTCTCAGCTGAAACCGCGAATGTGCTGTTGATTTCAAGACATTTTATTAGCTTACAGTGGGCATGGAGCCTGCCTATCACTTACCATTTATTGGCTTCTTTGTCCCTCCCATTTGCTTTCTTCTCTTTGAGTAGTATGTGTCGGCTTTTCCTTTTCTGTTGTTTGGCCCTCACCTGGAGAATGGACCGAGTACTGTCCTCCCACTTTCGGAGGTACCTTTTTCTTTTTATTGAACTCCATAAGGGTGCACAGCTTTAGAGGGCGTCTCCTTCATGTGCTTCTCTCTCCCCTTCCCGCTACGTGCAGCTCAGTTTTTGTTAGCAAAAAGAAAATATGACTGGGACAAGGCTGAACATGTCGTAGCACTTGTTTTCCCCACACCATCTGTTTTGCATGCTGACCCTCTGAAATTAACCCCCTGCCCTCTCACCAACAATAAAAAAAAAAGTGCTGAGGTTTGGCTTGTGCTGGGTGCAGCATAGCACTTAATTATTTATTTGCTCACTTTCAGCCATGCTGCTGTGCAACATGGCTAAAACCTTTTTGATAAAGTCAATCATTTGCGTATGCAAGACCTATTGGCTTTGCCAATGCTTGTTGACATTACCCTGCTGACTAAGTAATTTACCTAATAACTCTGCCTCTACAGAGTTCACAATTACTGGACACAGGTAACTCCAGAAGGTGGAGTTAATGGGTGTTTTCCGGGTGAAACTTAAACTGTCCCTGAGCTAGAATTGCTTCACCAAGCACCTTACTGAGCATTGGCAGACCAGCTTTTGGTCTAGAATTCCTAGGAATTAAAAGATTGCAGTTTGCTTTTTTTCTCAGTGCAGCAATGAAAACCTATTTTTAGTACAGGTGGGATAATGTATTTTAAGAAATGTTTTCTAAAACATGAAATGATTGCAAAGACATTAAGGTGATAATGGATAAGTAATTTTGGAATGCAAACGCCATGCTGCTAGCTTACTTTAAAATGCAGAAGCATTGCATAAACTGTTTTCGCTTATTAACTGAATTTCCAGCAACTTTTTATTTTTTTAATATCTCTCTGGCACAGCCCAATACTGACCATTTATTAGCTATGTTAATCTCTGGTGGTTACTTATTTGATGATCTTACTTACTCTTCCTATATTTGTCCCTGTCCTGAAGTATCTGCAGTGTTTCCAGTTCGAAGAGTTCTCTTTCCACTCTTTATAATCAGTGAATTACTTTTTGTTTCTTTCGTCCAGCGCTTCATGGTTTTGCATTTGTTTATTCCTCTGTCTCCCATATGTTTCTTTTTATTACATCATTATTTCCCCTGTTTCTGGCATGTCTTGATTATCCTCCATTTCCTCTCTTGAACTCTCACCTCTCCCCTCTTATCCTTTGCTTCCCCCTCACTTCCTTTGTTGCTCTTTGAACTTACCTTGCTCTTCCATTGTTTTTGATCACCCTGCCAGATCCTTGCCATTGCTCCCCCGCCGTACAATTCTCACTTTTTGTTTACCCCCTAAAATATATATCTATATATGCTTCTCGCACAATGTTTTGTCTTCTTTTTTTGGTGTACTTGCTACATTCACTTCGGTTTTTAACACTCTTCTTTCTTGGAACTAAACATTAGCTCTTTCTAACTAAGCACCTATATCAGCCACTTGGCTGATTTAGACATAATTTTTCTGAAGAATCATTTGTTTATTATACGCATGTGTTTTGGGGGCTGAAGCGTTTACCCTACATATTCGATTAGGTTTCACACTTGTGGTTTATCATGAACACAATTGGGTGATGTCCATGCCCATTTACTGGAGATTAACAATGTGTGGAACAAGTTCCTTAGACACACTTCATTTATTACAATGAGACTGATATCTTTTAATTTATATGAATTTCGGGGCACACTGGTGATTTCAGGTATTTTCATGACACCCCCTTCAACTGCTTTTTACATGCATATGTTTTTATTTTTACACTAGAATTTGGATTGTTCATTTGGTGCTATTTTGCGTGGCACAGAGTTATAGGCTTTTTTTCTGTGTAGTAAGCATTACGTACATGGTTCGTTGAGTCTCTTCACTGTGTATACCCATGCTTGGAATTTCTTTTTTAAAGGAAATGGGGCACTGTCACAGGCATTCTTGGCTTTGACAAAGACCGACCGGTCGAAACGCGTCCGCTTATACAATCAATTTGGTGTGGACTATCCCTCTCAGAGTGAGTGCTTTTAGTTGCGGTGTGAGTGTGTGATGATACATATATATATATATATTTAAGAGAGCAAAGGTTAAAGTTACGTTATAGTTAGATGAAAATGTCAGTTAAACATACAAAATTACTGAAACGTATCAGTTATAGTTATGTGACGTTACTAACTCATGCCCTAAAGTAGCTATAACATGCAGCTCTCCCATGAACAGTTTTGTCATCCATGATATCATTGATAAGATCACGACATTAGCAGTGACATCATAGAAACATGTCATGAGTGATGTAACATGTGGGGTAATTAGCAGTGCATGGCGAGGGTACCAGTTATATTTACCTTACAGCATTTGTTATAGTTACTTGAGCTAACTAAACTGTTGAATTTCAGTTGTTTTGTACGTTTAAGACTGTATGTTTTGACTGACATTTTCACCCAAATATATCATCCCTTTAACTTTTGTGTTTTCCCCCTAGGGCCTTTTTTTGGCGGGGGGAGAAGGGGGGCCCACCACTGGGCCGTGGGAGCAAGATGGTACAAGGGTAAAAAGGCCTCCTGGGTTAATCAAATGGGAGTCCCTTGTACCCAACCGTCCAGATATACCAATATTTTTGGTGCTTAATAGCTCAAACTACTGAACGGATTTACACCAGATCACAAAAGCCTTCTTTCTGGACCAAAATCTAGGTTCTTGCCAATTTTGACATTCTGGTCGGCAGTTTTTGCCGTAAACACTGTCCAAAAATGTTTATGGAAAATGCATGGAGATTTTGCGTTGTGGGATCTCCCTTTTCTTCTCAGCTCCTGCTTGACCGTTTCTCACCTATGCAGGCTAAACCATTTGAATCTTAAAATGGGTTCTTCGTGTTCAGTGCTTTGTTGCCTCCCAGCTAGTTTTGCACTATATATTTTCTGAATCTTCAATTGGGACTTGCTAAAAAGTTATTTGATCCCAATTGGATTTACTTTATTAACTATGCTCTGTTCTACGCTTGGTGGAATGCTTGAATTAACTTGAGTTGGCGGAAATTACTTGTTGATTCCGTCTGTCTTTTTTTGTCCAGAATACCACCTCAAAGTAACGCAGAACAGGGCATACATACATTAGACGATTGGTTGAATAGATCCAATCAAGAGAATCTAAGGGAATCCTCTTTGAAAATTGCACTTCTCCTTGTAACAAAGATGCTAATGCATTTAATTAATGGAAATTCCTGTCTGCTTCTCTTTCAGTGATTTCTTGATTTTGCCTGGGTTTATTGACTTCACTGCGGACGAAGTGGTAAGTGAAGTTTGCGTTGTATTCTATGTTTTGTTCGCTGTCTTATTGCCACATGCCGACACCCAGGGAGCCTAGATTGCATTTCTAGGGTGTTGCAAATGCTTCTGCAGGGGCTTCTAAATGGAGAGGGCCTGGAAAGGTATGTTTCCAGGCTGTCTTAATTTACATGCAGAGATTGGAGTACATAAAAAGTGCGTGTTCTGTGGGGCACAGTCAGCGAGTGGGGTGGTGGGAACAAAGATAAGGCTAAAAGGAACAAAAATATTCAGTAATTGTTATTTTTTCACCTTAAGGTAATTGAATATAAAAAAGCACACACATCTTAAATGAAAAACTAAATGCACGTTAAACCAAATGGTGTAAAATGTACTCTTTTATATTCTGAAATCTCCGTTAGCTAATGCGTCTGTGCAGAAATTGATGTATGACCAGACTGTCACAGAATTTAATCCTGCTTCCCGTAGTGGTGAATAATGACTTGTGTATTTATTGTGCTACGATGTCCTAGCCTGCAAAAAAGCACTGTGCATATGTAAATCATATCTATATCTAGATATTTTAGTAATAAGTAACCAGGCTATAAATAGAAGCATTTTTAAATGTGTCCATTGAAAGGACCTACTCAAACTCAACTGGTACCACCTTTACATTACCTCTCAAGAAGAAGAATTCTTTGTCTTAGTGAAGCGCCAAATGATTCTATCAGTTAAAGCCTGTCCTAGTTCCCAAGCAGTCTTTATGTTTGGGGCTTAACCATTGCTCTGTTTTATGATCCTTCCTTGCAAGAGGGTCCAGTGCACACTTTCTGGGCAAGTGTTGCTTTGGGCTTCTGAGCAATAGCCCACGGTAGAGGGAAAATAAAACCAAGGAGACATCTTGTTTTGGGTGATGGAGAGATGGCAACAAGATGGAAGAATGGGGCAAGATGGGAGTCCTTGTTTTTAACTTGGAAACAACCCAGTTTGCAAGATAGTAGCCATCATTAGTGAAGCAAGGTTCACTTGAGTCACTCGTCACTAAATTCATGGTCCTCTTGTTAACTGTAATTTAAGCATAGCTTATGCACTATTGTCACCCCATGTTACATGACCAAATTAATGCGATATACGCCTAACATGAACACTTCATGTTTGACAGTTTGTGATTATCATGCCACAGTTAAACATTAAGACCTTACCATTTCACTACAAGATTATCTGATTCCTACAATTACCGTTGTGCTCATAAAGGTAAAGTTGTTTTATCTGTACATTTTATCATTCATCTAAGTTGATTTTGGAGGAAGAACTACTCATGAAATGCCATGTTGAAAAGAAATTGATATTGTTTGAGGGCCTGATGAAGCAGATGTATGTTGTGAAATACTCGTCTGCCAGTTTGTCGTTAATCAAGAATTAAAATTTCTCCTAAGCAAATTATTCTTACTGATTTAATGGAGTTTTTTGTTTGATCTCAAACCCAGTCCATTTGCGTTTATTTTCTCAATTGTTCAGGTGTAGTCACCATGAATAGTCCTTTTCATCCAGTATTTGTTCTTCTTCTCCCCCTTATCCTGTAACGCCATGGAGGGAATTTTCATCTTAAACTCACTCTCAAACCAGGTGTCCGCTTTCAATGTTATCCAGGTCAAATGCTAGATTATGTGGCTGATGATATTTATCATATCCAACAGTAACTGCACAGGATGTTCTAGACTGTTTTCTCATTGTGCCATTGTTGGAGTCCGAGTAAGACCCAGGTTTTTTAATATTTGAACATGTATGCAGTAGGACGCTGCTTTGCTTAAATCGTCCACCGCAACAATAACAGTTAACTCTTCATCCAATAATTTAGTGTTTTGTGCGCTAGAAAGCTTCTGTATGCTCTCAGTTCATACAACTAAATACATATGTCTGTTTCGTTTTAAAATAGTGAAAAACAAATCTTAATGGTAAGCGAATGTAAGCTAAGGGATTTAAATAACCTGTCCCAGAGGCATGAAGTTACCTTGTGTCAGCGATGTGCTGTTTCACTGTAGGCACATGTACAATCTGTTCCTTGCCTGATGTCAGTTTTCAGGGCATGACCCTGTTCTGTCGGTGGTTAGATAATTGTGATAGTGTTATCACTCAGAAACCAGCCCATCAGCATGTCTGTGTTTTTTAAATTTTTTTTTTTTTTTTTTTGTAAATAGTAACATGCACGAAGTGACGTGCAGCCCTTCCATTCAGGGGGCCTCAGGTGTTCTCGCTGCCAGTGCAGGTGTTACCTCAGTTGACCTAAATACTTTTTTTTTCTTTCTTGTAAAGTTGGGTAAACACATTGAGTACTAAGTGCTGAGCAGGATGGTAAATGTTATTGCGACAGGGCGCAGGTCCAAATTCTAGTCCTAGGATAAGAGTAAACCAGTCTATACATGTGAGATTTTTAAGTTGGTAAAAGCAGCAACTGAAGAACTTTGTAGCATGAGCTGTGCTGTCTTAAGCTACCGGAGCATGGAGATTGGAAGCTTTAAAACTACTAGCTGTCTTTGTATTGCAAATGTTCATTATTAAGGCTCTTGGTTCAGTGGTTGTGTGCTCTTTGGCTTAAGCTTGCTTTGCTTGGCAACTGAAGAAATAACACTTCTAATTACTCCTACTAGAGACCCTTCTGTCCTTTGAGCTCTGTTTAAGTTATACCCCCAGTTAAGAAAATGGTCTACACTCCCAAGAAAGGGGTAGACAAGAGAATTATGAAACCATATCCATGTCAAGAGCAGTGTTTTCTGCTTCATCTTGCAACAAAAGTACAAGAAATAAACCTCCATAGTGCACTGGTGTGGCTTCAGGGGTGAAACAAGTGCAAAAGCCCCAATTCAAAATCATGCCCCTGGGCAATCGTGCGCTTCACAAATGCACAAATCAAATTTACTCCTAGAAATGCTGGAGTAATTTACAACCAAGTTAGGAAAAGGGCATGTTTTCAGGAAACACATTGTTCTGCTCCGAAGTGTTTAAATGGGTAAAAATAAAGCTAAGGCAAACTAAAATGAACAATCTTGATAAATTTATTTTTGAAGGCTGGTCAAATCCTAAGATCAGGCCCATTAAAAAAGAAATGAAACTCAAGTGAGTCTGTGAACCAAGCTTTCCCCACCGCAGTGCCCTGTTGGCCTCCCTTCCTTTTCATATTGGGGTAATCGCAATTTTTTTTGTCTGGCAAATGGATGAAGATCCACTAAAAGGATCTGCTGGTCCTGGTGTTTTTAAATTTTTTTATTTTATTTTATTTTTTAAATCGCATGTACTACTGACCGGCAGGCTCAAATTGGCCCGGCCCCTTTTACCTTTGATAGTACCTGTGAAGGCTGCCATTTCAAGATTAAGTTGGACGGGTGTGAATGCCAAGAGTCTGCACTGATGTTATTGGTCCCTTTACATCACTTTTCTTGATGAAGCATCAGACTGCACGGGGCTGTGCTCCTCTCTGCTTTCCTGCTGCATATAAGGGTAGCTCTTTCACATAGTGGGGATTTTTAGTGAACTAAGCAAGTCGGGCCAGGCACCCCTCTAACAGTAAAATATCTGTTTAGTACTCGGGCTGATCACCATCCTCATTCGCTCTTGCTGCTGTCCTGTATTTGAAGTGTCCGTTTTGAAGAGGGGCACTTTTTGGTACTGGTTCCAGTTTTAGAATTTGCACCTTTCACAGGGCTCTCAAGACAGACCTCTTTTAACGAAGATCCTTTTCAAGCACACTCGTGGCGGCATCCACCTTACGGCAGCGAGCAGGGGCGCGCCGTAAGCACGAGTGCAGTGCTTGAAAGTGAGCTGACTGCTCTCTCAAGCGCGTGTGCGCCTCTCTCCTCGCCCATATCGTCCCGTCCACTCACTCACTCCGCCCTCTCCATCTCCTTTTTGCTCACGCTTCTTGTTCTACACTTATCAGGTGATCTCTTTTCAGAAAGCAAGTTTTTACTCTGAAGTAAATGAAATAAATGGGCGATGGCTAGCTTGCTCAGTCGGTTGACGCGCCTGCTGTAAATTTCTGGCTGCAGTCTGAGCCCCTCAAGTTCAAGACATATTTATCAAGTCATGATTTTTGGGAAATGATAATGATAAATAAATAAGTAAAGCGCATGGCTATCCCAACGGGATTTCCCTGCGCTACATGAAAGGAAGTGGCAGTAGTGATGTTAAAATAGTCAACAGCTTACAAAACTCGAAAAAGGAGTACAATTTCGAATAATTCTAGGGAGAGAATAGCATGGGGTAGGACCTCGAAAGCCAAAATCCACTAGCAATCTTTAGGTTCTGTTAGGCTCGCATTCAAATCACAGGAATTTTAGAATGAGTTCCTTCCACCCTGGTGAATTATGGTATTGTCAAACTCGTGTTTTTTATTGCTTGTTTCAAGTTTTGTAGAAAATCCACTTAAGTTTCAAATATTTTGAAGTTTCAGTATTGTACTCACTGACCTAATCCATGCATGCGTCTTTTACACACCCAAACTACGCTAACACATGCCCGAAACTTACAACCCCTCGAGATGACTCCGCATGTCAGGATTGCAAGAACAATTTGACGGTGACTGGCAGCTGTCAGACCCGGTTAACACACTGACAATTTAGTTGGTCCGACATTTTCTGGCACATAAATGAATACATTAATACTGCTAATTATATTATCATGATTTTTGCTACTATTAATATTGGAGTTAATAATATTCTCATAACTTCAAAATGACTCCGCAGTTTAATATCTCTTCAAAACTATTTGTGCACATGAATGATTATTTGATACTAGTAATTATTTAACCAATATTACAGCGAATATTATTGGATGTTATTAATATTTAAATATTAATAACAGCAATAATAATTATTATTGTTAGTAACTGCAAAGTGAGTCCGCAGATCAATGTCTCTTCAAAACTGTTTGCGAGCTCAAGGTCACATGCCTGAATCCTGGCACAATTGACCCAGCCGTTCCTTCATTGAGATTGAAAATATGAGTATGTGTGGGTGGTAATAAATTATTGCACTAGCAATCTGCAACATGTGCAGTGCAAAGAGCCATAAAAAAACAAGATGTTGCTAGCCCCAGACAAGGGAACCAAAATCGGCCTTGGCAAAGATATTCAGACCTGCCCCTCTCTCTTGGTTTCCCCGCCCAAGCTCTCTTTCCAGCCACCCATTCCCTCTCTCCTTCTTTCCTCCTGTCACTTCTCTCTTTCTCTCTACCTTTCTCTCTTTCCCACTCTCTTGCAGCCACCATATGGCTGCTGCAATTAACCCTGCTGAGCTGAGGAAAGTGACAGGTATACCAGGAGTGGTCTTGTGCTTTGAAAACCAGTTCCAAGGGCTCCAGGCCACCAGGGAAAAGCACAGTAGAATTAGCACCCTATCCTACCCTGCTAGCTTCACAGTTGCCTTACCTGGCCTTCAACTCCTTGTAGTCCTCGCGCACTTTGCTGAGCTCGAGCTGCAGGCGCGCACACGCTCCTTAGCCACAGAATCCAGGGTTTTACGCGCATCCCCAAGCTCCACCTCATAAGCCGACTTGATGCCCCTCACCTCACGTTTCACTGTCTCTTTGAATTCAGTGATGCGCAGTCGCAATCCAGCGTTCTCTGACTCGAGCGAGCGCACCTTATTGATGTAGATCGTAAGTCTGTCATTGAGGTCCTGCAGTTCCTCCTTCTGTAACCGGGTGATGCGGGTGGAAGACAGCAGCGGGGTACCTCCTTTCCGGGTGCTGCGCTTCTGGCCCGGGGTCTCCGTAGCAGCAGACATCGGGTGGCGGTTCCGTCAGTGTCCAGACAGAATCCGCTGTTGGGGAGGCAAGGGAGCAACCGACAGCTGGACTGTCCTAGTCGCTGCTGCTGGCAGTCAGTGCACCTCCTCTCTGACTCCAGCTCACATAACCAGGCCAAGCCAAGGGAGGGGTCATTGCATCGCCAACTCCACACCTTCTGTGTCATTTCTGTATTTTTATTACATGGAGACTTGGACAGGGAGGAGAACCCACTGGCAATAAACCAGAAATAACCCACCAATATATTTTGCATGGCTTGTCTCCCCAGATGAGACCGTATTGAATGCCTCAAGCTGCAACAACTGAAAAGAGACTACATTAATTTGCTTGTTTTAATGAAAGGGAAGAAAGACCACCCTCCTACTATGAATATTGTTGATTGTTTTCATATAGAAACAAGCATTGGTATAGCCAATAGGTCTCGCCTTTGGGACCTTATAAGTGTTTAGTTATCCAGCACAATATCCTTGGTGCAACATCAAGTTTTTTTAATTGAAAAAAAAATAAAAAATTGAATTGATTGGAAGAGAAGAGACGGCTGTGGTGAGAGCCGGGTATCTGCGTCCCCAGCCTGGTGTTTGGGATAGGCGCAGAGATTGGTGTGGTGCAAGCCCTGCCCTTGTTGCCTTAACTCTGCCCGTCTCGAGTCTCGCTCCCTTCTTTTCTCGCCAATCACCACTTTGCATGGATACACACACACGCACATAGTAACAGGCAGAAGGGCCCCAACCCCCGGCCTGCTCACACATCCCAAGACTCCTCAAAAGGTGGCACTGACGGTCCGCGCAAAGGGCAGCCTGCAGTTTCCGCACCCTCTAGCCTGTCCAGGAGGCTATTCGCTGATGCCCACCATAGGCTACTGGGCGCTCCTACTCTGCCACAGTTTGTACCCCTCCTTTCCCCTTTTGTGCTGCACTTCACGCGTCTCTCCCCAATGACATGAAAGGGACGATACGTGCCTGCGTATCCTCTGTCGTCAATGGCACGGGAGGGAAGTGTACTGGGCAAGAAGGGGTCATGTTCTAACTGACACTCATTCGGTAACGTGTTTCACCAGAACACGTGAAGAGAGCCTTACACGAGAGCCAAGGGTGTCCATCAGCACGCATGTTGTTCTGCGGTACCTCATGCAAGATGCGTAATGTTTATTTCTCTATCGGTTCCGGGATGCGCTGTGAAGGAATCTGATTATGAAAGGGAGTCTGCGTTTCACACAGTGTCTCTGGCTACACCAGGGCACGGTTTTACAAGACCGGAAGCTCTCTGCACATGCTACACAGCATGGAGCAGTGTCCGAGAAAAGCAGCATCTGTGTAACACGACTATGGCCTTACCGCCTGCATCCAGGCTACCTCTTAAAACCGTGCAGCTGCCTTGACGCAACTGTAGCCGTTTTCAGCTTTCACGACCCCTTGAAGAGTAAAAGCCGCCGACATGTCATTTGCGTGCGACTCTCCTAATGCCGACACACATGTTAGTAGGGTGCGCTTTTTATATTTATTTTAATACGTCAAAACAAATACTAAAAGACGGCGGTGTTTCATATTCTCTAGCCACCTCCTTGTTTTTTTTTTAGCTCTGTCACATTTTAAGTGCAGGGTGTCTGTCTGCTCGACTGCAGGGGTTTTGACAGTGGCGCTGGAGTGGCAGGTTACAAATAGTGGTTGGCTTTCACCGTGTTTCCGTGCCTACCCATCACACTCTTGTACAATCCGTACCGTCACTTCTGGGCATGGAAAGCCTGCCAGCCTGTAATGAAGAGCCACCTAGGGCTCCCTAAGCAGCTCTGCAAACATATGTGCGAGCTCTGAAGTAGCAGCTTTGGCGCTAGCTGCTCGATCCTGCATCAGTCATGGAATGAAACTCGGGGCCTTTTACCTCTGTCTCTGTGCCCTTATATTCCTCCCTAGACGTGGAATACCCGGACACGGCCGGCGGGGACATTCGGGTCCCTGCGGGCAGGCTGCTGGGCTCATTTCTGAAAGCATTGTTTACAAGTACTTGGCAGAAGGGAACTAACTAGCTCAAATCTGAGAGCATTATCGCCTAAAGCTCATAGTACGTGTGCCATGTCGAGAAGTAGAATGAATGTGCATAGTTCTAAATGTTGCGGGTGTGGTCCACTCCTGTTACTGTCCCTGTACTGTTTTTAGGACTTGCCTGGCGAGAGCAGCGCATGCGCTGCTCTCGCCAGAGAGGACCTTTTGGAATCAATTCTCCCCGTGGGCTCGTGCCAGCATGGACAAAGATGGCTGCTCTCGCCATCTGTCCAAAGCAGACAGCATGCGGGTGTCCCTACGGACTGTGGACAGTCCAACGCCATCTTGCGATGCTTTCGTTGTCATAGCAACAAAAAAACTATCGCTTTCACTGCCGCTTGTTACGTGTAAGCTGCACTTGGGCGCTCTCACCCAGTGCACTTTGAACCCGCCTCACCTCGGAGATCGCGTTAGGCAGCATTGTAGATTAATTCAACGTGGCTTTTCTCTGTTGCCTGGATTAGTTTTGCTTTTTCTTGCTCTGCTGATTTCCAGACCACATCGCGTTCCTCCCCTCCCGATTCTGCAGGCCCAAAGCCCATCGTGTGTCTGCGCACCTGGGTGTGTGTGCTGGCGGGGGTGGTGATACTGGTGCCCCCGGGCTTCGGTTCCCACACGCGCTGCAGCCTGGCGGTTTCCTAGCGTCTTAGCAAGTGTTGCCAAAGTGTCTATGGACCATCTTTGGTTAGGTAAAATTCGCCGCCTAAAGCAAAGCAGTCTGTGCTTTCAGACACATGCTGTCACATTTACACCTACTTTGCGCTGCAGGAAATGTCATTTTTATCGGTGTCGCCATCTATTCAATGCTTGCCTTATCATTCTCTTTGAAGCAGGACTAAAACATACCACCTAAGTGCTATTTGTGCCCTACCCAGACAACCCTTTCATTCTCTCTCGCAAGAGTGTGTTCACACTTACCTTGCACGCACAAACACACCAGGCACTCTCACAGACTCTTTTCACACAAACACTAGACACACATTCTGTACGTGACAACAGCTAACACACAGACGAGGAATATGTCCTGTCTTTAAGGGACCTCTACGTACGTACCTCATGTAATGACTGCAAGCCGGAAACGCCCATCGTCAAATGGTCATACTTTGTATAGGTTGTCATGAATTGGCAGCATCCCTGAAATTACTGCATCAAGTGACACACTGAATGCAGTGTCTTCATGTACGGTTGCCTGGTTGAGGCATCTAGTACAATAAACCTTTTTGTTCCTTGTTTTCAGCACTGGATTGCTGTTCACTTGAAAAAGCAGGAACATTCAGATACCTGTGAAACAAACGTGTTTCCTTCATTTTAACCCTGGGGTAGTACTACAATACGCTCGCGGAGTGTGCGTAGTTTGCACTACTACGCTCTACGCCAATTGCACGTAGCGCAGTGCAAAAATGAGTAGCGGGCATTTTTTGCTTGCTCGCGGTCCTCAACGTGAAGTTGGCGACCGCGAGCGAGCAAAATCAACATCCCGGCGATTATCAACGCATGGAGGTCAGGTTTCTCATTGCGAGTGGTCGCGTATGCTCGCGACCGCTCGGCATGAGAAACTACCAGTTCACGTTGCGAAAGCTGCCGCTCGAGTACAAATCTCCTCGAGCGGCAGAAAACGACCGCTTGCACTGTGCAAGATGCCGTTTGCAATGATTGCACAGTGCGGACAGCATTTCCCTCACACTACGCAGTTCGCGTAGCGTGCATAGTGCACTTCGCGTAGCTACGCGTTGTGCTACTACGCAAACTACACCCAGGGTTACTTTATTTACATGTTAGCTAAAGTAACGGTAAAGAAGAAAAGAAGGTGTCTTGGGCAACTTATCCTTAGGAACAACTTTAGTTTTAAAGACCTCTTATACTAAACATGTAAAAACATGAAACTTTAAGCAAATTTGAAAAAAAAGTGTCTTTTATTAACATGCATGAGCGTTGCTTTGACTTTTTTTCTTGGTGCATAATAGAGCGTTGGTGGCAGAAATAAGTCACATGAAGGCTCGGTTTGTTGTCCACACCATGCATGTGCTTCGCATCCCCTAGGCTTACCGTTCATCACCTTAACCCTCGCAATGCTGGCATCAGTGGGCCCACCGGCATGCCACAGACAGTACTTTGCGGCTTTTGGGCGAAGTATTTGTGAGTACCCATGCGCTATCGCATGCTTTTGCTTGTGAGACACTATTGTTTGCAAAAAGGGTTTTGAGCCCGTCATTGCTCACAGTTCATTGGCTTCCGTGTGACTTCTTCCTTGCGGACTTCTAATTAGACAGCACAGGCCAGGGGCACTTCTGGTTTCCTCCGGTGCATGGACCAAGCACCGATTAATTATTCATTAATTAGTACTTTGTTCTAAATGTTTTTAGCCCGTGTTGCATCATTCCTCTGCTATCCACCCTTTCTCCTTTTTGCTGCCCCCGGACGTTTCTGTTGCTCGCACTGTGATTAAGGTTTTTTTTATTTTATTTATTATAATTTTTAATTTTCTTTACTGTTTTGCTGCTTCTTTCTCGTTCCCATTTGCCTCGGGACCTCTTGTGGCTGATGTTAATATGACGTTATATACACATTTTAACTTTTGCATGAGATCTGTGTGGCTTATTCCCCCTCCTACCCCCCCACCACCCGTTTTCCTTCTTGCCTTCCCATCTCCCGTCCGCGTCGCTTCAACTAAATGGATGCCTAATCGACATTATTAACATCCTGTATAAACAATAGATCTCGTCTGCTTATCTTTTTATATGAACTATAGCTAACTAGAGGAGATTCATAGGTTTCCTATTAAAAGCAGTGATCTTAAATCGTTACCGGAGACTTGCACTGGAGACTACTGCCTATAAATTCACATTTCGGTAAAATTTTCTGGTTTTCCCCCTTTGCTTTCACTCATTTTTTATGCTCGCTAGAAATCATGTGTGCTTGTAACTCCCCAAGCTCACACAGGAATGTTGATAGGCTTTAGCAAGCATTGGAAAAACCAATAGGTCTTGTCTATGGGCGAGCTATTGATTTGGCAATTGGGTTTAGAAGCACAATTAGTCACCAGGACGGTAAACATTTTTAAACTAATCACTGTGAAGGAACCAGTGTGTGTGGCTTCTTCCCCTCCAACCTCTTGTCCTTGTTGCTTCAAGGAAAAAGTCCTATGATGCTTACTGCCTTGGCTGCTTTATAGTACTTTTTATTGTTTAAATATTTGTCATCCCAGTGACTCTAGTTGTGCACCTACCCGATTAGCAAAGCAATTAGTTCACCCATAGGCGAGACTTATTGGCTTTGCCAATGCTAGTTTGGCCCTGTAGTTTGAGCTCTCAAACATTTGTCTCAAGCAGGCAAACAGTCCTTTATGTTCCTCTGCTAAATCGGGCTCACCCAGTGACCTCTGCCCTCCCAGAATTATGGCCCTTTTAGCTTCATGCTGTGCCCAGGAAATCCAAGGAATCTTCAATTGTTCCATCAACTCGGGCATAATTTCCCCCACTTGGAAGGAAGCATACGTTCGCCGTATTTTGAAAAAACCGTCTGCGGACCCCCAGGTACATAGTAACTACCGCCCCATATCTCTGCTACCCTTGTTGGGAAAACTACTCGAATCGGCTATAAACAGACAGCTGAGTCTCTATTTGGAGTCCAATAACCTTTTGGATCCATCACAATCCGGATTCTGTCCGGGATTCAGCACCGAAACCGCAATCCTGGCGGTGACCGATTCACTGAGGCGAGAAATGGACGCTGGAGGATCAGTAATCCTGGTCCTCCTGGATCTCTCCGCCGCGTTTAACACCATCGCACACTCCAAGCTGGTGGAGAGATTACTTTCTTGCGGCATCCAAGATCAAGCCCTAAAATGGCTGCAGAATTTTCTCTCTGACAGATATCAAACAATCATGCTAGTGCCCTACCGCTCAGAGAAGTCCTGTCTGGACAAAGATGTAATCCAGGGTTCCTGCCTCAGTCCCACACTGTTTAATGTCTACATGTCCCCATTAACTAAAGTAGTAGTCATTTGGATTTGAGATAGTCTCGTACGCAGACAACACCCAGCTTATCTTCAAAATTAACCCTGACGTAGAATCAAAATATTTACGCTTCTCGGCTGGCATGCTCGCCATTTCTAATTGGATGACGGAAAATTGTCTCCAATTGAATCCAAGCAAGACTGAAATCATCCTAATAGGGAAAGCCCCTCTTTTCTGGACCCATGATTGGTGGCCTTCTGAGCTGGGTGTCGCCCCTCCCCCTAAACAAGTAGTGAAAAACCTGGGGTTTAAACTTGACCGGGCTTTATCCATGAAAGAACACATAGCAGCGATCTCAAGTTCCTGCTACTTCAGCCTTCGTCTCTTAGGGAGGATCCTGCCCTACCTCCCCATCAAGCATCGCAGAACCCTAGTCCAGGCCATGGTGATCAGCCGCCTCGTCTACGGAAATGCCTTGCTGGCTGAATTCGGTTCGACGCTGCTTAAACTGTTGGTCATCCAAAATACCGCCGCCCGAATGATTCTAAACCGTCCTGCGGGCTCTCCTTCAGCCCCTCTACTACGAGACCTCCACTGGCTTCCGGTCGGCAAACGATCATACTTTAAAACCTGCTGTCTTGCGTACAACGCCCAACATGGCAAAGGCCCCAAATATCTGTTAAGAAGGCTCGCTAAACAGACTTTGTCCCGCAACTTGAGATCAAATTTCCTTGGGCTCCTGACGGTCCCCCGAATACGTCTCTCCCGTTCCGGGGGAAAGGCTTTCTCGTATCTTGCCCCTCGCTATTGGAATATGCTACCTATTTCCATTTGTGGATGTACTTCTCTCCGTACTTTCAGGAAACAACTGAAAACCTTTCTGTTCTGATCGCTGGTAATCGCTCTCCCGTCTCGTCTTTTTTTTCTCCTCGGACTTCTACTAGGTACAGCGCCGAGATGCCCCAGGGTGTCGTGCGCTTTAGAAATTCCCCATATCCTAACATATGTTGTAGTGTGGATAATGTTAAAATTGAATGTGAAATTAATTGATATTTGAGACTAGGAATGTCTGAATGGACTGTTTATCCACTTCTCATGTTTATTGCAGGATTTAACCTCGGCTCTTACTCGAAAGATTACCCTGAAAACCCCTCTAATCTCATCGCCCATGGACACTGTCACAGAATCTGATATGGCCATTGCAATGGCGGTAAGTCAGCAGCACATCTCTTACTTCTAACATATGTTAGAGGCTCAAAGATGAGTATTCAGTGGGGGGGCTGGGTGTGCACACATATATATGATAACATGTCAGTTTTACCGTAACCTATGTGAAAAATGGCAACAAAATGTAAAGAAATACAAGGGAAATGGTATATAAATGAATGTAGTCCGTATATTACTGTGCTCTTTGTGAATAGGAAAGCACCTGTCCATGATCATATATTTGGGCTCTCCACAGTTATAACAACGCAGGCTAACTGTTTTAGATGTTGCAGCACACCTTGGGGCTTACCACAGATTCTTTTATTAGGTTTGTGATTTTTTTTTTAAATTTTATTTATTCAAACTCTTCAAAGGTGCACCCCTTAAGCCTGCATAGCCTCACTCCCTCGGGATTATAATGGAGTACAATGTCATACAGACGTGACATTATTTTTTAGTAATCTCCTTTCAGACTGAATGACAATGCTGTTCCTTGAATGTATGGTGAAACTATAATCTTTGTTTAAGAGAATGTAAAGCGAAAGCACTGCCTAGCTTGATGGTGACAAGCCCTAAAGTATCTCCAGCCCTGTTTCCATGACCCTTTTCTTAACCCCTTCAGTGCCCATGACGAGCTGGACTTGTCATGGGCTGCGGTGGCGCTGTGCCCATGACGAGTCCAGCTCGTCATGAACTCCGCCCGCTAATGGAAGGCGCGGCACTGGGCGGGGAAAGGGGAGGGCATGCAAGGGGTTAAATAACTTTTTCAATGCATTGTAGACTGAATTACTGACTCACTGTGGTACTTGAATTATTCAGATTCCTGTCTGGAACCTCGTGTCCACTGTTACTTGTTTACACACACAGACTTGTAATACGCACACCCTTGCTTTTATGCCTTATACTTGCATTGGAGCCCTGCTTGTCTTCTTTTGTAATGGTGTGTTATAGTGGCAAGCTGAAGCCTGAAGATATACAGGCAAATTGTGTAGCAAAGGCAAATAAGTAATCCCATAAATAAGTGTGTTCTTTCTTAGCTTGTTGTCCCATGTTTACATAAATTCAACCCCTTAACATTTCAAGTGCCCCCAACCGTCCACATTCTGATCGTTTTATGTTTTACCTGTAGATGCTATCTAGGTTGTGACTGCTGAAATCATGGCAGGCAAGTCGAACTTCATAAAATACATAAACTGTAGTCCTGGAAATCTTTGTTTGCATTCTCTGCTCTCATTGAAATTTTACCAACCAACCCAGCATTAGAAAATCCTAAACTATATTTGAAAACCAACCTTTTCCTAGCAGTTACAACTCGTATTTTATCAAGCACCTATTGGTAAATCAAAATAAGGATCATAAAACCAAAAAAGGAAGAAGTGAAATTGAGAAAAATAAGCAGTCGCACCACAAGAACAGCCTTGATGTATGACCATACAAGAACATATGGTGTATAATGACACTAAACCTTAAAGACTGTTCTGGCATCCTCCTTAATCGTCATAGTTCTTATTCACATGCTAAATTATTCTGCTCTAAACCTTGGCCTACGATTTTTAATCCCTAAATGATATACTTTCTGTTTGACATGGCAATTTATAGTGGTGTCATTCATCATCATCTGTTCATTACTCCGGAGTCTTTCCTGGGTCTAAACTGTTTCTCTTGGTTGTTTGCTGTGGCTTCTGCTTTGCCTGGTGTGGACTGGAAAATTGTTGTTCCTATGGATCTGTGATGTAATGTGATGCTGGTTTTGCTCATTGTTGAGAGTTCAGTCCAGATGGGAACATCCATTTGTATTCCATTTTGCAACTGACTAACTCATCTTTTTAAATCACTGTTCTTTGCTTACTACCCCTGTGAGATTTAACAGCCACAGGAAATGCGTCTTGTGTATTCTAGAAAGCCTAAAAACAGCCTTGGATCTCAGCTGCACAACCTAATGTCTATCATTGCCCACAGCCATCACTCAGAGTTCCTCTTACTCTCCTTCATACCTCTGTCAACTTGTAGGCATTCTCTCAGTTGGGGAATAGTGTGCTAGCTGCCTCATTATGTTGGTCTACACAGATTTATCCATCACAGGTCCCACCCAATATACCTATATATAATTGTATACTCGCTACTTGTGTAGTTTGGGCAAATTCAAGTGTTTGCCAATCCTTCTAATAGAAACCTTGTGCCCCAACTTTGTGATGTTCTGGTAGCTCCTCCACTACCACGACCTTGTTTACCCAGTGCCAATGAAGATGGCGTTTCTATAAGTATGTCATGATATGATAGACAACTATTTACTTTATTTGGGCTTAAAAATGCAGTTGCTTGATCTGAAATCCACTGGTCTTTTGAGCATTACTCCACCTGACCAAGTGAACCATCAGCATACATATAATGTGGCTAGTGTTACAGATGAGTTCCAGGGCTATGGTTTTAATATGTGCAACTTTAAAAAGCTTCCAAACCTGGTGCATTTTCTGTAATCCACCAGTGCATTTCTGTGTTTTGCTTTGGAAAAGGAAGTTAGATTTCTTGAGTTAGTTGGGAATGTATTTCAGTTTAGATGCGTCATTGTCTTTTACAGATCAACTCACAAGCTTTTAAAATCACATGCACTTTTTAAATTTATTAAGAGATGAAATATTTAAAAATCCTGTCTTATCATGAAAAATGTAAATGTGCCCTTTAAGTGGTGAATGGATCTAAACCGATTATGACAAATCCAATACTTCATTTGATGAGATTCTTGAATTCTAGTGTTCTAAACGTTTAAAGTGCACAGAAATAACAATTCATTACCATTTTGTGAGAGCAAGTTGAACTTGTGTAACCAAAGGAACGAAGGATTAAGAATGCAAAGGTTAGTAATCTTCGCTTTCAAGATTTTGAAGGAGATGCAGTTCCAGCTCATGCATTTATTCTATTGTCCAATATATTTTCATTTGTAGTTGAGGTCAGTAAAGAGAAGTGAGTGCAAAGCAGAAAATATGGTTATGGGCTCCATATTAGCAAATGTAAAGTGAGGCCAGGATCAGTTCGTTGTGTGAGATGTGCAAGGAGTCCAGGACTGTCTTCACATTACCTCTTCAGAGTTATTGCACAATATGCTCACCCTGTAGATATTGGTGAAAGGCACACTGTTTGCATTGTACAATGTTTCTCTTTTAAGTTACTGGTAAAAATGAAAATTTGCAACCCTTAATTATGTCTTTTTTTTTTTTTTACAGCTAATGGGTGGAATTGGAATTATTCACCATAACTGTACCCCAGAGTTCCAGGCCAATGAAGTCCGCAAAGCCAAGGTGAGTTTTTTTTCAATCCTCTTGGGTGTTGTGAAGTAGTATTATAATGGTTAAATGGGCCTTGAAATAGATTATTATTGGTTAGCTTCTGTTAATCACAGCACTACCGGACTGTAACAGTTGGTGAGGCAGTTCTAAATATTGTAACCAACGTATTTTTGATCACGCAGTGTTTATCAATAGTTCCGTTCTGTGAAATACAGTGTACGTAACTGTGGCTGCTGCAGTGTTGGTTAGACAGTGAAGGGCGAGCCCTATTGGTAAGGTCGTCCTTCTGGCAGCAGAGCCAGCTGACTGTGCATTTGTTATCCATTTCACAAACTCAAGACATTGAGAGATGATCGAAAGAGCCTTTATCTTCTATTTAAATTGTGTGCAAAGTGCCATTTGTTAAATATGAATACTGTTCTGTCAGACTTACTCCCTTATCTCCTGTCTTACTTTGGACTGCTCATTGAAATCGCACTGATCTTCTGGGTAACGGGAGCTTGAATGCAACCATCTTGGTTCTGTGAATGTAACAGTTTCGATCTTTGCCACTTCCGTCCCTTTCTCTTCTTTTGTCCCCTTTTGTCTCCGAGGAGCTCAGAAGTAGCCTGCCAGTTACACGTTATGCCAAATATATTACTAATAAAAAAGTAACCTTTGACAGCGCAATGGTTCTTATGTGTTAGTGCTGGGTATTTTGTTATTGTGCAAACCTAACAGTTCTTCAGTGCTGTATGTTGTAACTGCTAAAACCATAAGACGGAGTTGAATGTGTAAATAAGAGAGCTGACCCATCAGACAAGCTATTTGAATCGCATACATTTGTTGCCCATACAGTAACCATTAGATTTTTCCACTTCCAACATTCCGTGTAACATTGAACATCTGTCTACTACACAACTAGAACATTTGCAAAAACCAGTCCTGTTAATCGATCCTAATTTGAAGAGGGTGCTTTTCGAGCAGTTACTAACATGCCAGTTTTCTTTACGGTATGCAGTACGGAAGAATGTTATGACCCGTCAGGTTATTAACTAATGGAACATTTTCGATGGGCTGAGATGTGTTGCTAATTCTGTAGTGAAAATGAGTGCCAATTAGTTTGAACTGAAGTAAACGGGATTGCTGCCTTTCTAATAATTATTGCACATAAAAATGTGAGTTAATTTGATTTTCTGCTGGCAACATGTATATCTCACTGCAGACATAGTTTTTGGGCGAACCTAAATCCACCTGTGGAATGAAGCTGTTAATTTTATATTTTTGTATGCCTCCAACTATACAAATGTTTATTGCTCTTCCTTCTTGCTCAAGTCTGCAGTAATATTTTAGCAAGAAACCTGAACTGTGCACTGATCACTACAGATTTGGTTATTGATTCTTCAGCAGCAGATCCACAACTGTTGCTCAATAACTTATTATAGATATAGTGAAGAATACAGACATTGGCTGCTGGTGAGGGGGGGGGGGGTGGTCATACTTGTGCCTGTTTTTAAATGCTTTTTCTTTTTCAACTTCACTGGAAGCTTTTGTTGGAATGCATGCTAACAGGAGTCTTACTAAAACAAACTTGTAACAATCTGTTAGAAAATAAAACTGTTGGATCTTGGGAATAATCTGCTGCTTCACAATGGCTGATAAAAACTGCTCTTTCTAAAAAGGCTATGGTTCCTGTAGCCAACTGTGTCTAAAGGTTTGGAAAAACATGTACATTTAATTTCCAATCTGGTGTACTCTGTTTTGAAGAGGCAGCACATCAAGGTACATAGTGCTTTGTTCCCTCAACACAGTGGCCATAATGTTGGGTGGTGATTTCAGTGTCATGATGCACGGTAATATCCAATGCCTCAAACTTGTGGAATATTTTGAAGATGCTATACTCTACTTCTGTCTTGTGTTTGTGAGAGACAAGTGGTGTTGAGATAGTATGGCTTTCCCATAGGTAAGACTTTAAAACCAATCTGAAAACGTGTTCAGTGAAGTTGTTGATTGTAACAGTTGAAGTGTGTAAGAGCGGAAGATGATCTAGATCGTAATGGACATCAATGACCTTATGTAGACCCTGTTATGTGGCTTTTAGCCAACCTTCCTTATTCTGTTCCTCTGGTCATGCAGAAATTCGAGCAGGGATTCATCACAGACCCAGTGGTGATGAGCCCTATGCACACAGTGGGAGATGTCTTTGAAGCAAAAATCCGCCATGGATTTTCAGGTATCCCAATCACAGAAACTGGGAAGATGGGAAGCAAACTAGTGGGAATCGTGACCTCTAGAGACATTGACTTCTTAACTGAAAAAGACTACACGACGTACCTGAGTGAGGTAGGCTACAAACTCCCATTTGCTGTAAATCTGTAAGCAAAACAAGTTTAATGCTTTCTTATGCTGATCCATCTTCTGTTATTTGTTAAGTGGGCTTTAGTTGCAGACTGTAAAGGTGTCTTCTACAATAGATGGATTAGCATGGTTAATCAGATTACATAAAAATTAATATATTTCCTGCATAATTTTAACTTCTGGCTTCAAGGTCCACTGTAGTGGGAATTCTTTGTGCATATGTCTTGTGAGTGCCACACAGACATTTTGAAATAAATATCCTGCAAGTTGACATAACCTGTGCATGTTTTTTCCTCAGGTGATGACAAAACGAGATGACTTGGTTGTTGCTCTTGCCGGTATCACTTTGAACGAAGCCAATGAAATCCTACAACGCAGCAAGAAAGGTACACTTGGAGTTTAACATCTCTGCATCACAGGAAAACTAAGTGTTGCTCTCTTAGTTGATATGCACCCCTTTCCCCTCTCACCACAGCATCTGCATGAAGATGGCATTGAATCCACACAAGCTTTTCATTGTTAATGTAACTCTGCATTTCAATTTCCATTGAGAAGATGTGTTTCTAGGACTTGTGATTGCTGTTTACATACACCGTTTACAAAGTTGAGTAGCCCCAGAAAAAGTACACATCTCTGCTCAGTCAATCTTTGTCTTATGTGGGCACAGGAGTCATTTTTTTTTTCTTCTCTTTTTCTCTAAAGTAGTACTTTTGGCATGCCTGGCAAACAACATTCGCAAAGCACTTTGAATCCATTTGTTTGGCTTTAAAGCCATGCAACATCCTCTATGCTGTGCAGCATGGTTGGAGAACATTTTTTTTAAATTTTGTTTTATTTCTTTGAGGCTTTGCGGCATCATATTGTAAGCACGCTCCACTGCAAAATGATGTTGGTGTTTTTGTTTTCTGGAAAACTTGTATTTATTATTTTTTAAAGTGGGTGGGAGCACTGGGATTGGGGGCAGAAGCAACACAAGAGGCTTGTGTGTGGGCGGGGGGGCGTAAGCAACACCGGGGGCATGGGTGGCTGAAGGAGAAGCAACAGGTGAGAAAAGGTGGTGCAGGTGGGGAGAAGCACACCATCAAGCAAGCAGCTTACTAAGTAAATTAGGACATGAGCGTGATATATTGGGGGCGGGGAGAAGCACACGGATGACAGAGCAACACTGATTGCAGAGGGAGAAGAGTACACAATGAGAAGGCTGAATAAAACTACTCTCATGAAGTGCTTAACTGAAAATAAAAAAGTAGTGATTGCAACACAACCAGTGGAAGCATAGAAGCCACAACCAGTGTAAGCATAGAAGCCAGCCTATCAAAATTAGTGATAAAGAATCAATGCTGCATGGGAGGGACTATGACAAGATTGACAAACTGGGACATGAATAAGAAGTATACAAAGGAAGGTGACCTGAAAGCCAACTAATGGTTAGAGATATGCCGGCTCCTACCTCCAGTATGTTCTTGGGAAGCCCACAAGACGGCTTGTGGCAGACTGCATATGTGCTGTCTAGTTGACCAGTCCTAAAAAAAGGAGGCAACGTTAATGAATTTGACCCCAAGGCCATCTGTTGTGTAACTATACAATTAAACAGGTAATTTGAAAACTCGAGCCATTTGAAACAAGTACAGTACTTGCTAAAAATGTATATGTTTAACAATAATATTAAAAACCTGTTCGGATCAAGAGGGAGTAGGCTCAGTTTTTTTAGTGCATGGAACATGCTCACATTTATGGAAAATAAATTAACTGAGATGCAATGGAATGCAGTGATTTTCCCAAAAACCACACACTTTGGTCATGTGGAGAAGTCCAAACTGTGCGGTCATGTTGGTCCTCAGTTGGCAATCTGTGCACTGGACTGCACATAACAGCCCAGTGATGTTTTATGAAAAGCTTAAAAGTAAATTAGTGTAATTTGCAAGAGGCTTCCTCAGAAACTAAAGTGAGATAAATACCGGTGGCACAATTAAAACATTTCCATAACTGTGGAATAGTTTCGATTTAGCAAGGCTTTGATTATGCCCCCGTATTTTTTCAATATAACACTCCGTACATACCAGGGCTCCATTAATGTCAAGTTTCGGGATTTTCAGAAGCTTGGCAAATGCAGAGCATGTTATGAATGACCTCTGTTAGGACTATCTTCTTGATGACCAGACATTTGGCATATCCTAGCACTTTCAAAAAGCGTCGACTGGGCAGCAGTGTTGCCAGACGTTTCTGCTGACAGCTTTTTCATTGTGAACCCAGGAGAAGGGGGTTCGGTTGCACTGGTAAGGTGAAATCACGGTGACAACACATGGCTGATACAGGGCCTGTGGCTGTGGAAGGTAGTGGCTGGGGATAAATAAATAAGGGATTGCCGCTGTTTTCAGTGCCACTGCAGGCAGAATGTACAAGATGCACAAAGTAGCTCCGAAACAAATCCCTACAATGGCCACTGCATATTGTTAAAAGAAGTTGTGTGGTGCTCTCAGGGAGGGCTAAACACCGGAAGCTGCATGACATATGCATGCACTTGACAAATGGCGAGCACGCAAAATGGGGCAACAATAGTGCCAGCAAATGGCAAGCCTATGGGTGGGCTGAAGTCCACAGCAGTAGATATATCATGTCTCGGTTTGAGACGGCACATGCTTGCTGTCGAGAGCAGAGACCTAAACAGCATCTTTGCCTGCATAAGGAGAGAATTCTCCTGGGAAGCCTGCTATAGGGAGCAGATCGCTCATGCTTGGTTGTACTCGGTTGATATATGAAGGGTCATGCCAGATTTGCTGTTGCATGAAGTGATTAGAGTTTAAATAGCCAGATTCATTTTATTGCAGACACTTCCCAGAAGAAGGTCCTGATCAAACTAAAGCCATAGGGAGGCCTTCAAACTGTCAAGTCAAACTGTAATCAAAGATATTTAGAAGAAGTTGCCATTTTTGACAAGGTATGAACACTGCTGCATTACTACATACACGGGTGCTGAAAGGCACAATAGTTCCTTCAGATTAGTTTAGGAACTAAGCCCATTTCTTGGGATATATGCAATATTACATTTCTATCCGGAAGTGTAAGAGCAAAATCATTTATTCAGTAAAGCAATAATTTCCTCAGCAAGCCAAAATTGATTGACTCTTTCACTGACCTTTTAATGTTTACATATTCAGTCCACGATAAAAACCAAATGTTAAAGTCGAGTTATTACTAGCATTAATTTTAACACCTCAGCGTATGTTAAAAAACCCCAAAAAAAACAACCTGGGAAATCCATCTAGAAACCACAATTAAAGTGCAGTTATGGTTACAAATTAAAAAGAATGACCATTGAAATTCTTGTGGTTAGGAGCAAAATATAACTTGCATAGCAGCCATGTAAACCATAACTCGCGCACCAAAGTTAAATCTCATGACCTCAGTATCAATGAAACGGGTGCAATTACGAATGTTGTAAATCATCTTGCAGCTGAGATTTCTAAACACGTTATAACCACTGCTAATCATAACTTCACTTTAACCTCTGTAATACAACATTCAAGAGTTCTATGAGTGAGCCAACACCCGCAGCACAAGGATTTTGGCAGCGAGGGACGCTTGTTTTGGGGGGATTGGAATAGTAAAAGTAGGGAAGAGTCTTGAAAGGGTTATTTTGGGGATCATAGTAGTGGTATAGGGTTTGGGATGAATGAGGGAGTGGGGGTAATGGATATATTGATAGGGTGAGAAATAGGCTAGTGAACTGGAAAGAGTAGTAGAAAGAGGTTTGAGATGAGTCCGAGTTGAGCTAGAGAATATATTGAGAGCGGTGTAGGGTGAAAAGTAGGGTAGTGCATTGGATATGCTGAATAAGACGAAAAGTAATAAGTAAAAGTAATAAATATATAGATCCAAAAGTAATAAAGTACATGGTATATAGATGCATAAAGAACGGTAGTATATGTAGATTAAAGATGCATTAAATAAACTCTGGCTTCCAAGTGTTGTTGTACTTTAAATTAGTTTTATTTATTTGATTGATATATATATGTTCGAGGCATATGAGCTGCAGATTACACACTTGTGCATAGATCGCCATCTGGTGTTGGGCCCGGATGTTTGCAGTTGTTTTTCCTCTTGGAAAGTCTTTGGAAGTCACGAGGTCGGTGACTCCTCCTTTGGATCGGATTGCGCATGGGCTTGGGCTCCATCCTCTTTTTTTCCGCCATCGGGCTCGGATGTGATCTTCGCGCTCCGGTTCCGAACAGCTTCCAGTTCGACGATCGACGCGCAATCCTCACCCCAACTCGCGGTATTGTTTTCGATCGCGATCTCCCCACTCGACGAGCCTCTCATCGGCAAAAACCTTCGATTCCGGTCGGCGGCGACGGTCTTCGGGCCTACCCAAGCTCCGGTCCTGGCTAATGGAAAGGACTCCCTTCAAGAAGTGCCCTCGCTGTGGGTCCAAGTTCCCCCACACCGATCTCCACGAAGTATGCAATCTCTGCCTCTCCCCTGAACAAGAGGCTCAAGATTGTCCGGCGTGTTAGTCCTTCCGGTCCATGAAAACCATTCGAGACCGAAGGGCTCGAAGAACCATGGCACACTCGTTGACGACGATTCCGGACGATATCTTCGGGGAAGGCGTCGACGCTCCAGAAGAACACCATACCGACTAGGGACTCGTCAGCGCCTCCGAAGCCGACGATTCAGTTGTCGAGGACATATCTCCGGCACAGAGGGTCGTGAGTACTAATCTACACCCCCACCGACCCCCCCCCCCCCCCCCCCCCCTCCACACCCTCGCAGGCATCGAAAAAGGCTTCGGTCACGCCTTCGCCTCCGGGCCTAAGCAAGACCAAAGACATTGCTTCCCACACCGCACCTTCGGGCCCGGTAAAGAAGCCGATAAAGCCTTCCGGCAGCGCGGGCTCGAGCCAGCCCACCGTTGGTGCCGATAAACACTCTTTGACACCGAAAAAGAAAATGGCCTCCGCTTCGACACCGAGCCCCGCACCGAAACACTCGGTGTCGAGAACCAGCTCCTCGGTGCCAACACCATCTTCGGCACCGACAAAAGCACACAAGGCCACCGGCACCGACACTTCGAAGCCGAAATCCACCTCGGCGCCGACCAAACAATCAGACTTTTCCAAGCATAGTTCCAAACAACGAACCAGCGCGGATAAAGCCAAAAAACCAACGGCCCCGACGCCTTCGGCACCGACGGATCAACCAACATCACCAGAACTTTTTACACCGGATCCATTACAAAAAACACTAGCCAAGGATCCTAAAACCGGACATTTGATGCTCTCCATCAAAAAGAGACAGCTGGATAAACCTGATCCGCCTCCACCTCCAAAGAGGAAGGACTCTGCTACCTCTCCTCCTTTCAGAATACCTTCCCCCGCCTCCTCCACCTTCCCCTCCTCCACCGTCTCCGCCCCCACCTCATCATTCTCCGACACCCTCTCCGGATGATGATGATCAGGGGGATCCATATGATGACATAGGAGACGTGCCCCAAGATTCACCTACAGGGGACCCCACTCCCACAGGCTCCCCAGACCCATGGGACGATTATAATATCCCTGACATCCCTAATGTCCCACAGGATGATCTCTACCCTTCCAGACCTTCCCCACCAGAAGACTCACTGGGGTTCAACCATCTACTACAAAGGGCGGCACACTATCACGGGGTAGATCTCCATACCGACCCCCGTGGAGGAGGATTTCCTCCTCGATAAGTTTGACACCACACATAGGACTACCTCCATATTGCCTATGCTCAAGGAGTTATAAAACATGCGCCAGAGGTCTTTAAAGACCCAGTCAGAGCCAGGGTCATTAACCCGCGCATTGAAAAGAAATATAAATCCGCCCCTACAGATCCCTCCTACATCAGAGGGCCAGCACCACTAGATTCTCTGGTAGTGTCCACAGCACGTAAAAGGGCCAACTCCCAAGCGTCAGGCGAAGTACCACCACCTGACCAAGAGTCTAAACTCTTGGACGCATCAGGCAAGCGTACTGCATCTCAAGCTGCCAACATATGGCGTATCGCTAATACACAAGCGCTACTAGCCAGGTATGACAGGGCCCATTATGACGAATTAGAAGCCATAATGCAACATCTCCCTGATAAATCAAACCTAGGGCCAACGAGCTAATTCAGGAGGGCAAAACCATTACTAATACCTCCATACGTTGTGCCCTAGATGCAGCAGACACAGCCTCCAGGGCCATCAATACTAGTGTCCTCCTCCGTCGCCATGCCTGGCTAAGGATCTCAGGTTTTAAACTGGAGGTACAGGCATCCATCCTCAACCATCCCTTTGACCAGGAACATCTGAGTGGATGAGGCCCTAGAAACGATGAAAAAAGACACGGACACGGCAAAATCCATTGGGGCTTTACAATCACACCCTCCCAGGCGCTCCTTTCGCCGCTCTTCCTGTCGGAGCACATCCAGAGGCTACTCCTCCGACACTGCTTCCACTTCATATAAGGCCCCTACCCAGTCCACCTTTACAAGGGGCTACCAAAGAGGCGGCTACAGGGGCAACAATAACAAAGGCAGAGGCAAAACAAACACCGCCCGTTCTGCCACCGCACCTACCCAATGACTTCCCTCCACTCCCCAGACCATCCCACTCCAGTCGGGGTCAGACTCCAAAATTTCCGCCCTGTCTGGGCCACAATCACCTCAGATAAATGGGTAACACAAATAATTTGGTCAGGCTACTGCCTAGAACTAATATCTACCCCCCCCACCCCCAAACATTCCACCCAGACAACGCCCAATGTCACAAGAACATCTAACACTACTAAAGCAGGAGGTAATCTCCCTCCTACAGAAAAGGGCGATAGAACACGTTCCTACCAACCAACGAAATATGGGGGTCTACTCCCTATATTTTCTCATACCAAAAAGGGTTGAGACCCTGCGGCCCATCCTAGACCTCAGGCCCCTAAACAAATACATACACTCAGACAATTTTCAAATGGTAACGCTGCACCAGGTACTTCCACTGCTTTCCCAAAACGACTTCCTGACCACTTTAGACCTAAAAGACGCTTATTTCCACATTCCAGTGCACAACGCTCACAGGAAGTTCCTCAGATTCGTAGTGGACGGCCAACACTACCAATTCAAAGTACTCCCGTTCGGAGTCACAACAGCACCACGTGTATTCACCAAGTGCCTAGCAGTAGTGGCAGCACACCTCAGGAGACAACACATCCATGTCTTCCCATACCTAGACGACTGGCAAATAAAAACCAGTTTATACAGCCAGTGTGTACAACACACGCATGCCGCTATCCAGCTACTTCACCAACTGGGCTTCACAGTAAACCACGCAAAGTCCCATCTACAACCATCCCACATAAAACAATACCTCGGTGCCACCATAGACACCTCAAAAGCGCTAGCCTACGGCAATCCTGCCAGGATTACAAGTATTCCGGCTCTACGCGCAAAATTCATGGCACAACACTCCCTTCCAGCTCGAGTGTTTATGCAACTAATAGGGATGATGGCCTCTTGCATCTTCATAGTACCTCACGCAAGACTCCAGATGCGTCCTCTCCAAGAGTGCTTAGCACGCCAATGGAACCAGGCCCAGGGTCATTTAACAGATCTGGTGTTGGTAGACGGTCGCACCCATCGCTCTCTGCAGTGGTGGACCACCACAAACCTTTCCACAGGTCGACCATTCCTGGACCTGGATCCCCAGATAGTACTAACCACAGACGCATCGCTCTCCGGCTGGGGAGCTCATCTATTACATCTCACCGTGCAGGGCACATGGACACCTCAACAAAAGTTACTCGACATCAACCATCTGGAGTTACTAGCAATCTTCTTAGCCCTAAAATCTTTTCAAACGCAGACTTCAGGCAAGGCATTCCTAATCCGCACAGACAACATGACAGCCATGTACTATATTCAAAAACAAGGCGGCACACAGTCTCCACAGCTCTCTCAGCTAGCACAGAGCATATGGAGATGGGCCATAGCCCAGAAAATCTTTCTCCTAGCTCGGCTTGTCCCAGGAGTCCAAAACACTATGGCAGATCTGCTCAGCAGACAAACACAACAAATTCACGAGTGGGAACTCCACCCACAAGTTCTACACCCGTACTTTCAGATGTTGTGGCATCCACAGATAGACCTCTTCGCCACCCACGAAAACACCAAATGCCCAAGCTTCGCCGCCAGATATCCACACCCATTGTCCAAAGGAAATGCGATCTGGATGAACTGGTCAGGCAGATTTGCGTACGCATTTCCGCATCTCCCACTCAGTTGTGCGCAAACTACAGCAACACTCCCTCACACTAATCCTAGTAGCTCCAACTTGGGCCAGACAACCGTGGTACACCACACTGCTGGAACTATCTATAGTACCGCACCAAAAATTACGCCTCTCTCCACACCTCTTAACCCAGAACCATGGAGAGATCACACACCCGGACCCAGTTCAGCTCAACCTTGCGATCTGGCTAATGAAGTCCTAGAATTCGGTTATCTAAATCTTCCCCCTGACTGTATGAACGTCAGCAAGGAAGCTAGGCGACCCACCACTAGAGCGTGCTACGCCGCCAAGTGGAAACGTTTTGTTGTCTATTGTCACAACAACACCATCAATCCCCTAGACTTCTCCATTCAACACATCATAGGCTACTTACTCCTACAAAGGTGTAATCTAGCCTATACGTCCATTCGCCTGCACCTCGCAGCTATAGCAGCTTACCTACAAAACGGGCAACATCTATCCCTTTTTAGAGTACCTGCCATTAAAGCCTTCATGGAAGGCCTTAAAAGAATAATTCCCCCCAGAGTGCCACCCTCACCTGTGTGGAACCTAAATATCGTTCTCACCAGACTAATGGGGCCTCCATTCGAACCATTGCACAAATGTGAACTCCAATTTTTAACCTGGAAAACCGCTTTTCTCGTAGCCATCACTTCCCTCAGAAGGGTCAGTGAGATACAAGCATTTACCATTCAAGAACCTTTCCTACAAATGCACCATAACAAAGTTGTTCTCTGTACCAACCCAAAATTCCTCCCTAAAGTCATTTCTCCTTTTCACCTAAACCAATCTGTAGAACTACCAGTATTCTTCTCGCAACCACAAACTGTTGCATAAAGAGCTCTCCACACACTAGATGTCAAACTAGTCTTACTCTACTACATCGAGAGAACACAACCTTTCCGTAAGACCAAACAACTGTTTGTCTCTTTCTCTCCACCACACAAGGGCAACCCCATCTCCAAGTCGGGGATAGCTAGGTGGATTGTCAAATGCATTCAGATTTGCTACCACAAAGCAAAACTAACGCTATCCGTTCCCCCTAAAGCCTATTCTACACGTAAAATAGGGGCTTCAATAGCTTTTCTAGGAAACATCCCATTAGAAGATATCTGCAAAGCAGCTACATGGTCAACACCGCACACTTTCACTAAACACTATTGTGTTGATGTGCAAACTAAGCAACAGGCTAGTGTGGGCCAGGCTGTACTCCAAACATTATTTCAAACCACTGCAACAGATACGGGTGGTCGCCGCTAAGGGTGGGTACTGCTATATAATCTATGCACAAGTGTGTAATCTGCAGCTCATATGCCTCGAACAGAATATGCTACTAACCAGTATGCATCTGTTCTTGGCATGTAGAGCTACAGATCTACACACACCCACCCGCCTCCCCGGCTACCTTTATCTGTTCCAGTTTATCTTATTTAGATACAACACACATGGGCATCTTCACTGTTTATTACTACGCTCTATTTCCCTGCTGGCGAAAAACAATCTGAGGATGGAGCCCAAGCCCATGCGCAATACGATCTAAAGGAGGAGTCACCGACCTCGTGACTTCCAAAGACTTTCCAAGTGGAAAAACAAACTGCAAACATCCGGGCCCAACACCAGATGGCGATCTATGCACAAGTGTGTAAATCTGCTGCTCTACATGCCAAGAACAGATGCATACTGGTAAGTAGCATATTCCTTTTTAGATCAATAGTGAATCCATTGTATATAAATAGTTATGATAAAAAGATTTACTTATTTATGCAGTCACTTATATACATGTTAAAACATAGAACAATGTACTATTAGTTATATGTACATTTGTTAAGCGAAACTGTGTGTGTGTGTATGTGTGTATATATATATATATATATATATATATATATTTAAACATAAGTATTCTACACGTTATACAAAGCAATACACATTTATAGGTACATATCTATAGTACTAATGAATGCTTAAATACAGAGAGATATGGTGTATATGTCTGTTTGCGTATGGTGGTTATGTGGGGAAGAGCCAATTAAGTAGTTTTCTGTAGAGAAGTTGGTTATCTGTGGATCTTATGTTTGGGGGGGGGTAAAGAGTTCTATAGTTTGGCTGCTTCAACAGAGAATGATGTGCCACCCATTGTTTTATCTCTTATATCTTGGGATTTTGAGGCGAGGTGCCACTCTGGAGCGGAGGTTCCTTTGTTGAATGGGTTTGGTGGTTTTATTCCTGATGAAGAGCGGTCCCGTTCCATGTATCACTTTGTGGGTGATACAAAGCATCTTGAATGTTGATCTTCTGGCAACCGGTGACCAATGCATGGCTTTCAAGGGAGGGGTGATGTGGTCTTGTGGTTGTATATGTAAGAGTAGTCTGGCAGCCGAGTTCTGAGTCCGTTGTAGTCTTTTCATGGTCTTAAAAGGTGATCCATGGTAGAGATAAATGTTCTAGGATCCTGCATTCCTACACTTCTGATGTAAATGAGGGTAAACTTGTATTTGGGGATAGGAAAGGCCCAGCCATGGCAACCATATGAAAGCGTGGTATTGGGTCAATATTTGAGATGTGGATAACTAAGGTATTTTGACCCAGAGTAGGAACCTAGGGAAACCTACCAACCCCAGGCACTGTGGAGAACTCCATACCTTAGGGGGAGTCCTCACTGCTCTGGCTTGCAGGAGTGCCTGAATGCCCTGCAAATATCACACTGTTATTTAAAAAACTGAATTTCTTCACATTTCCATGACCAAAAGTCACTATTTTATGGGGAGCAGCAAATATCCCATGACTCAGTAATCAAACATGTCTACCAGAAAAAAGATTCTGTTCCCTATCAATGTTGTCTTCACACTGCCAGTGTTCTAGCCTAGATCTGTCCCTTGCTGTAGACACACCCACAAATATGTTAATGTTTTTAGCTAGAGCGGTTCAGGAACATTGGCTAGGAAGACCTTTAGGTGATGATCTGGGTGTGTTTTTTTTGGCATCAAAGTTCAGAAAATGTGATTACCAAACCCCCACTCCTCCCTTTTGACATTTGCAGGGTATTCCGGGGAATCTAACATTCAAACATGCTGCCACATCACCCTGGATTTCCTTGGGTCTCCTATTTTTTTTTATACACGTCTTGGTTTGGTAGATTTTACTTGGTGGAAGACAACCCAAGGCCAAATACTGCAGACAACACCTACGAACGCTCACCCATCAAAAGCCTTACCAGGTGGCTAGTGTATGGATCCCTGTTCAAAAACCTTTGAAACTCCTGCATGTCTAGTACCCACAGTCCAACTACTGGGATATCTTCCTATTTGAAGAAGACTAAAGACAATAACCATGTTTTGGGAAACGCATTGCTGAAACTATAACTAACTGTCTAGGGCAATGCTTCAACATGAAGTTTATCATGATGAGGGAGGTCTGGTATGCAGTGTGAGAAGTCTTAAGATTCATAGATATTTGATAATATATGGTTGTGGTACATTTCCAGATAGCACAGATGTGATGCCTGCGACTAAAAGACGTACCCAACATTTGCATTAGGATTTTTGTTCCTTCCCAATTTTTCCAAATGCACTGTACCCACTTTATCACCTGTGGGCACCATGAACCCATAGACCTTGATACTTGATACTTGTCTCGTACCCATATTCTCTGTAGACCCTGGGGCAGAAAGTTGGATACGAAGTCTTGGAAAGGACATGTTCTTGCTGGAGTAAGACGAGGGAATTGTTGGATTACAATAAAAAAAATCCTCTCTGATTTCATCATGTTCTGCTGACTAGCCAGTTGAGGAGAGTAAAGGCAGGCACCCAACAATAGGAACCTTAGGATGAGTAGATGTTGAAAATATGTTCCATACAGCCCAGTGGTGATGCTTGGAGACTAAAACACCGGTACTGTAAATGGGCATTTTACTTTCAGTTGTTGTCTAAATGTACCAAATAAAATACATTGTATCCATTTTATCGCCAGTGGACACCCCGAACCATCTGTCAGCTACCTCCACGTCTCATTTGGTCAGAATATGTAATTCCGAGACCATTGCCATGCAATTTGAATCCAGTGCAATTTCGAAACTGTGTGTGCAAACCCACAAGTGCACTGGTTGTTGAATGCAAATATTCCATTTTGCACTAGACTGTCAGTGCAAAGTTGTGTGGCACCAGTAATTTGACATTAACTAGAATCTCCATTGGTATGATTATTTTGAGGATAATGCACATGAAAGCTAGTAAATGTTTTCAAACTTTTACCAAGCTCTTTCCTCTTAAAGTCCACACTGCTTTCTGTTCTTCGTTGACTCTCTTCACAATTTATAGGGCTTTTGTGCAGTAATAACTGTGACCCTAGCGACTGCTCTTGCCATGGTACTATGGAGAAAATTCCATCGATGAAAGGTATACCTGGATTGATGAAGGTACCCTTTTAGCGTGTGGCAGGACGCTGGAACTCTGGCTTCAGAAACTTTTCTCAAGTGCCATGCTTTGTTTTTGTTCCTACTCTTTCTGCTAACAGCACAGCCTACTAACTGCTTCATTTGTCATAAAGTCTGAAGGGAAATATTGTGGATATTGAAAGCAGCTATCCAGCTTTCCCTCCAAGTAATCTGGTGCCAAGAAGTAATGTTACCTTTAAAGTGAACCTCAGGGTATTTGGTTTTCATCTCTCACCATTTGCTTCTGATAGTAATAAACTTGTATGCGTTACCCGGTGACCTATTGCCTTTTTATTATTATCTACCACTTAAGTCTGTTTTGTTACACTTGGCACAGTCCACAAACTGTAGCAGCATGATGGAACAAGTTGCGTCCTCTTATTATTGTATCCAGAATCAGCTGGAAAACCACATTCATCCCTAAAATATGGCCTCTTTCTAGAACTAACATCTGATTTAAAACCTGTTCATGCTAATCAATACATAGTGCAAGTATTTCTATCATGTAAGGAAACTGAGCTTGGGAGCACCATGATGGATAGCTGGCCCTACTTAGTATTTGACCCCCAACAATAGTCTATTTTCTGGTTGTGAGTGCATTAGAGTGTCTGACCTGCTTCGATATCTCATTGTTTCCCTGCAGACGTTTTACGAAATGTACTGTTTTGGAAGAGTGACCTTAACGAGCTCCGCTGCTAATCCCCGGTGTGATGGGCTCCTCCTCCGTGATGAGTTTTCCTCTTGCCTCATCTCTTACAGGAAAGCTTCCCATCGTGAATGACAGTGACGAGCTGATTGCCATCATTGCCCGGACAGATCTGAAAAAGAACCGCGACTTCCCACTTGCATCAAAGGACTCCCGAAAGCAGCTGCTATGCGGGGCAGCCATTGGGACTCGTGAGGATGACAAGTATCGCCTTGACCTGCTAGTGCAGGCTGGAGTGGATGTAGTGGTTCTGGTGAGTTCATGTTTCTTCCCTTGATTTCACTTAACCTCCTCTCTAACTTCAACCCTTTAGAGGTGTAAAAAGCTGGGAGATGTGTGTAGTCTTAAAGGCTGAGTTTATTAGGGCAGAAAAACGGTCATTCACCTTAAGATTCATGCTAATCTTGCGTTTTACATTTTTAAATTTTTTTACATCTGGTAGCAGTTTGATAATCTCCCAATTTAAAACATAAGCCTTTGTTTGTGGCCTCTTCAGAGATGCAGAACCTTGGAAACTGTACCTCCATGATGATTTTGAATTTGTTACAGACTTGTTTCTCTGGAAGCTGGAACATACTTATTCAAACAGTCTAACACAATTAAAGTCACTCTATTTTGTCTTTCTTTAGTCTTCCTACTTTTTTCTGGTCTTTTTTTCTGGTAAATAAGTATGGTTAAACTAGCACATTTTACTATATAGTCTTCATTGAGCTAGTAGACATTGTGCTGGTATACTCAATCGCTTTTTCCTGGCATCTTCCCACTCTCAACCTGTGGGTATTCCTGCTGCCTTGTGGTGGTACCAGAAAATGTTTCTAAAGCTGTTGAAAATAAAAATTGTATCCTGATGGTATTTATATAAGCATTAGAACATCACAAGACTCGCACCTCCATCCATGCACATAGGCACGCCCTCACCAGGTTCCTTTTTTGCCCCCCTCCCGTCGATGTGGTCTCAACCTATTTCTTTCACTCTTAACAAATTCCTCTCCTGCGGGCCCCATTTTGGGGTCTGGGTTTTTTTTTAAATCTATTTTTCTCAACATCTCATTTCATGGATTGGGTAGCTAATACTGTAGCGCTCCAGCAACTAAAGCGTTTTCAGCAGCTGACTGACACAACCTCTACCTTGTCTGTGGGGCTGTTGAAAAGGGCAGGATTATGTTCTTGTGGAAGACTGGCTCGGAAGCTGACCCAGGACATCTCTAAAGTCTGAAGATTCATTGCCTAGCACCATTTGCCCGACTTACTGACTCCAGTCCAGGTTCTATTATTGGCCATGAATGTCCCTTTTTTATTGTTAGACCCGGCCCTCGTAACATAGTCAGACCTGACCCCTGCACCTCACACCAGCCCCGAGCCCCTGGCCTAGCCGATCCTTCCCACCAGAACACACACACACCCGGACTTTCCCCGTCCGTGGCCTTCCTCCTTCGGCCACCCCAGGCCCGCGTGCCCACTTCATGCACCAAGATGGCCGCCCGGCCCCAGCGCGACCCTAGCCTACAGGCGCCACTCCGGCTGGAGGACATCGCGCTCCCCTTGGGATGAGAAAGGGAGGAGCAGTTTCCATCACACCTCTGCGCTTCCCTGGGAAGGTGGGTTTCGATCGACCCGCCGGCCTCCCCGAGGGCTGGCTCCACGCCTGCTGGGTGTCTGGGGCTCCTCCCGACCCGGCCCTGAAAGGATCAAAGGACAATGGCAGGAAACCCCCAACAAGCGACCCCCAGGTGACAAGACCCCTGCCTGCACAGACTCCGGACATCAAAGAGGAGTCGCCCTATAACAAGGGGTGCTCTGGGACTGTCCGGCAGATTCGCCTTGGAAACACATGAGCCCTGCTGAGTGACTCGCGGCTCCCTGAAGATCGTCAAACCCCTGAACTTGTGCTTGAGCCCTGCTGAGTGACTCGCGGCTCCCTGAAGATCGTAAGACCTCCGAACTTGTGCTTGAGCCCTGCTGAGTGACTCGCGGCTCCCTGAAGATCGTAAGACCTCCGAACTTGTGCTTGAGCCCTGCTGAGTGACTCGCGGCTCCCCGAAGATCGTAAGACCTCCGAACTTGTACTCGAGCCTGCTGAGTATCTCGCAGCGCCCACAGACTCCCTTGGTCCCGCCGGACCCCACGACGACAAGCGTATCCCCCAGCTCGAGGATTGTGAGCTGTGCGCCGGGTACGCTCCTGCATTTGATCCATACCCCCAAAGACTGTCCCGCTACCTCCTAACCCCCCTCCAAGACTTTGTGAGCCTGCGCTCTACTTGTATATATTTTGCCTTGCTGATCATAAAGATCCTACCACTCCGATCTGATAAAGATTTGCTCTTAAGAACTCCTCGTGTGGTGTCTCTCTGTCGTGCGGTGCCGAGTGTGCGATCCTAGATACGAGGTTCCTCCCCTGAGGAGTCTCCCGCCAGTGCCCGGCTACGATACCTCGAGGGTGGGTCTCAAGGCAGTCCGGGCCCCCTCCGGGCCCCTCTGAGGTCGCCTTCTAACATTAGTGGCAAGCAATGGGATTCGGGCCCATAATCTAGAGATCGTACCGTGAACGGCTGACGTACTACCGACAAAGATGGCAGAAGGAAACGCCGTGGTTCTCGTAGAAGACGACGCCAGTACCGTGTTCCAGGTGGAACAGCTGGAAGAGTACACTCACAGAGAACTAAAGCAATTCTGTAAGGAACTCAGAATCGCTACCACTGGTCTCAACACCAAAGAAGATATTCAAAAGGCACTGAAAGCTTGGGTGGATTCTGGAGCCTCCCGCCCAGAAGGAGCGGTGGAGCCCCACGACGAAGCTGGACCCTCCCAAGGAGAACGCAGCAGCAACCAGGTGCGAGGCTTCGTACCAGACGGGGGCCTATCCCCGGAGGAACTCGCAGACAGAGAAAAAAGTCGCCATCACGAGCTCGAATTAGCCAAACTCAAAATTGAGGGCGAGTTGAAATTAGCCGAGAAGAAGCTAGCAGTAGAACAGTTGCGAGTACAAGGAGAACTAGAAGAGAAGAAACTCCAACGAGAACACGAGGGAAGGAGACTTCAACTAGAACATGAACGCAGCTTGAAGGAAATAGAACTGAATGCAAGAAGCGCGGCCCCCGGGGAACCGGGAGGCGGCCGCCCCGACGGAGCAGAAGGTCCACATCCCCAAGGATGTGGTCAAGGAATATTACAAAAATGATGACATTCAGCAGTGGTTTCGGGCCTACGAGGTCGCCATGACCTCCCATCGGGTCCCGCAGAAGGATTGGGGGGCTGGGTTATGGGGACGGTTCCTGAGCGAAGGAAGAGACACCATGCTCGACCTACCCACTTCCATGCAGACCTCCTATGAACACATGAAAGCGGCCCTCCTCACAAGGTACGGCCTCACCCCGGAGATGTACCGCCAGCGGTTCCGGGACTGCAGGAAGATCCCGGGTACCACCTGAGTGGAATATGTGAATTTCTTCAGCCGCGCCTTCGATGGGTGGATCAAGGGCAGCAAGGTAACCACCCTGGAAGAACTAACCAACCTTATGTTATGGGAACACCTGGCTGCCAACTGCTTTGTGGAACTACGCCAGCATCTGCTCGACAGCAAGCTCACGGACCCGAGAAAGCTGGCTGTCGAGGCGGATCGCTGGACCAACACCCGGGTCTCCCGGGGCACTGTAGGGGAGTACCCCCGAGCCAGTCAGGGACCACCCCGCCAGAGAGGGGGGGGGAAACCAGGGAGGGCAGAGAGAGCCCCAGGCTAGTCCCCCGAAGTCCCAACCTCCGCCTTTCCCGGCACCCCCACCAGCTGTATCCGGCCCCCCTGAGACGGGGGCACCGGGTAACCATCACTTGTTTCCGTTGCCAGAAGCCCGGGCATTACGCCAACGACCCTGAATGCCCCATGGCCCCACGCACCACCCAGGCAGCACCCCCCGCTAGACAGATAGCCAATGTAGCCCTGGGGGAGGAGGTTGAGGAGGCCGAGGAGTGGGAACCCGCAGCTCGATCGCCAGTGACGAACCCCCGCCTTCCGACTCCACCCCAGACACAGAGTTAGGCGATCTGCCCGAATTAGCCCAGTGGCGCCACGAGGGGGGCCCCTCCCGAGAGGAGTTTTGCCGAGAGCAGGCTACCTGTCCCTCCCTGGTCGGGCCCCGGCAACAGGCAGAGGCCCAGGCCGCAGGCGACCAGACGGGGACGCACCGGGTCTATTGGGAGAATGACCTTTTGTACAGCGAACCGAAGTCGGTGGAGCTAGGGTCCGGCCGGGTGCTGGTGGTACCCCTACGCTTCCGAAACCTCCTCCTGGGCTTGGCCCACGACGTTCCCCTCGCAGGCCACTTGGGTCAGGACAAAACATACAGTCGCCTCGTGACTCACTTCTACTGGCCCAGAATGAAAGCGGATGTAGAAGCCCACTGCAAGTCCTGTCCCACGTGCCATGCTAGTGGGAAGAGTGGAGGGAAGCGCAAGGCTCCCCTCCAGCCCTTCCCTGTCGTCAGTACCCCTTTTGAGCGGGTCGGGATCGACATTGTAGGACCTCTGGACCCCCCCCAACTTCCCAGGGGCACCGGTTCATCCTCGTCCTGGTGGACCATGCCACTCGTTACCCTGAGGCCATCCCGCTGCGCACCGTCACGGCCCCCGTGGTGGGCCGGGCGCTGATGGGGATCTTCTCCCGCATGGGTTTTCCTCGCGAGGTCGTGAGCGATCGCGGTACCAACTTTATCTCCCGATACATGAGGTCCTTATGGCAACAGTGCGGGGTGTCCTACAAATTCACCACCCCGTACCACCCCCAAGGAAACGGCCTGGTAGAGCGGTTTAACCGGACTCTGAAGGGGATGATCGCAGGCCTGGAAGAGCCCCTCCGGCGTAAGTAGGACCTCCTGCTCCCCTGCCTCCTATTCGCATACTGAGAAGTTCCCTAGAAATCCTTGGGTTTCAGCCCCTTCGAGTTACTCTACGGGCACCCCGTCAGGGGGCCCCTCAGCCTGGTCAAGGAAGAGTGGGAGGTGGCGCCCCGAGGCACCCCCGAGACGTGTTCCGTTACGTCCTGACCCTCCGCAATCAGACTAGGAGGTTCCGGGAAATGGCAGAGGCCAATCTGGAGGCGAGTCAGGAGGAGATGAAGCGCTGGTACGACCAGAACGCCGCGCTAGTCTAGTTTCAGCCGGGCCAGCTGGTGTGGGTCATGGCCCCGTGAAACCCTGCGCTCTCCAGGATAAATGGACCAGGCCCTTCAAAGTAGTTGAGCGGAAGAGCCCGGTCACGTACTTGGTAGACGTCCAGTCACCCCGGGACCCCCTCCGGGTCCTCCACGTGAACCGCCTCACGCCCCACTTTGTGCGGACAGAGCTGAGCCTCCTACTAGCCACTGACGACGGGTCCGAAGAAGAGTCAGATCCTCTCCCTGATCTTCTGTGCACCAAGGAGAAGGACGGCTCCGTAGAGGGAGTGAACCTCTCCCCGTCTCTCACTCCCCAGCAACGTGAGGATTGCCGCCAGCTCCTAGGGCAGTTTCCGGACCTTTTCTCCCTGGTCCCCAAGGTCACCGACTGGTGTGTCCATTATGTGGATACCGGGGACAGCCCGCCAGTGAGACACCGAGCCTACCGAGTCCCTGATCGGGTCCGGTCCTGTATCCAAGCCGAAGTCTCAAATGTTGACCCTAGGCGTGATCGAACCCTCAGACAGCCCCTGGGCCAGCCCCGTGGTCCTGGTCCCAAAAGGAGCTGCCCCTGGGGTCGCCCCGGAACTCCGCTTTTGCGTGGACTACCGGGGACTCAATGAGGTCACCCGAGCCGATGCCCACCCCATTCCCCGAGCCGACGAGCTCATTGACCGGCTCGGAGCTGCTCGGTTCCTCAGCACCTTCGATCTCACCTGCGGCTACTGGCAAATTGCGCTCACCGAGGGAGCCAAGGAGCGGTCTGCCTTCTCCACCCCGGATGGGCACTATCGCTTTCGCGTAATGCCCTTCGGGATGAAAAATACCCCGGCCACCTTCCAGCGACTGGTAAATAGAGTCCTGGCCGGGCTGGAAAAATTCAGCGCTGCATATCTCGACGATATCGCAGTTTTTAGTTCCGAATGGAGTGAGCACCTCCGGAGGGTGCTAACCGCCCTACGCCAGGCGGGCCCCACCGTGAAAGCCAGCAAATGCCAGATTGGGCAAGGTTCGGTCACCTACCTGGGGCACCAGGCCGGAAGCGGGCAGGTCGCCCCTCTACAGCCCAAAATCGACTCCATCCTAGCCTGGGAACCCCCCACTACCCAAACAGAGGTCTGAGCCTTTCTGGGCCTCACGGGCTACTATCGGAGATTCATCCGGAATTACGGTAGCCTGGTCGGTCCCCTCACGGGACTCACGTCCAAGAAGCAGCCCAAGAAGGTACAGTGGTCCCCTGCCTGCCAAGAGGCGTTCAATGCCCTGAAAACGGCCATGTGTACGGCCCCCGTCCTCCAGGCCCCCGACTACTCCAAAGAGTTTGTGGTACAAACTGATGCCTCCGAGCATGGCATCGGGGCCGTCCTCTCCCAAGTAAATGACCAGGGTCTAGACCAGCCCGTGGCCTTCCTCAGCCGAAGGCTGTTGCCCCGGGAACAGAGATGGGAGTACCATCGAGCGCGAGGCGTTTGCCGTAGTCTGGGCCCTCAAGAAACTACGCCCTTACCTGTTCGGCACCCATTTCAGGGTCCAGACCGACCATCGCCCCTTGCGATGGCTCATGCAGATGCGAGGAGAAAACCCCAAGCTTCTGCGGTGGTCAATCTCCCTCCAGGGGATGGATTTCACCGTGGAACATCGCCCTGGTACGGACCACGCAAACGCCGATGGCCTCTCCCGATTCTTCCGCCTCAGCGAAGAGAACCCCCAAGAAGATGGGTAGTTCTCTCCGGCTTTCAGCTGGGGGGGACGCGTGTTAGACCCGGCCCTCGTAACAAAGTCAGACCTGACCCCTGCACCTCACACCAGCCCCGAGCCCCTGGCCTAGCCGATCCTTCCCACCAGAACACATACACCCGACCCGGACTTCCCCCGTCCGTGGCCTTCCTCCTTCGGCCACCCCGGGCCCGCGTGCCCTCTTCATGCACCAAGATGGCCGCCCGGCCCCAGCGCGACCCTAGCCTACAGGCGCCACTCCGGCTGGAGGACATCGCGCTCCCCTTGGGATGAGAAAGGGAGGAGCAGTTTCCATCACACCTCTGCGCTTCACTGGGAAGGTGGGTTTCGATCGACCCGCCGGACTCCCCGAGGGATGGCTCCACGCCTGCTGGGTGTCTGGGGCTCCTCCCGACCCGGCCCTGAAAGGATCAAAGGACAATGGCAGGAAACCCCCAACAAGCGACCCCCAGGTGACAAGACACCTGCCTGCACAGACTCCGGACATCAAAGAGGAGTCGCCCTATAACAAGGGGTGCTCTGGGACTGTCCGGCAGATTCGCCTTGGAAACACATGAGCCCTGCTGAGTGACTCGCGGCTCCCTGAAGATCGTCAAACCCCCGAACTTGTGCTTGAGCCCTGCTGAGTGACTCGCGGCTCCCTGAAGATCGTAAGACCTCCGAACTTGTGCTTGAGCCCTGCTGAGTGACTCGTGGCTCCCTGAAGATCGTAAGACCTCCGAACTTGTGCTTGAGCCCTGCTGAGTGACTCGCGGCTCCCCGAAGATCTTAAGACCTCCGAACTTGTACTCGAGCCTGCTGAGTATCTCGCAGCGCCCACAGACTCCCTTGGTCCCGCCGGACCCCACGACGACAAGCGTATCCCCCAGCTCGAGGATTGTGATCTGTGCGCCGGGTACGCTCCTGCATTTGATCCATACCCCCAAAGACTGTCCCGCTACCTCCTAACCCCCCTTCAAGACTTTGTGAGCCCGCGCTCTACTTGTATATATTTTGCCTTGCTGATCATAAAGATCCTACCACTCCGATCTGATAAAGATTTGCTCTTAAGAACTTCTCGTGTGGTGTCTCTCTGCCGTGCGGTGCCGAGTGTGCGATCCTAGATACGAGGTTCCTCCCCTGAGGAGTCTCCCGCCAGTGCCTGGCTACGATACCTCGAGGGTGGGTCTCAGGGCAGTCAGGGCCCCCTCCGGGCCTCTCTGAGGTCGCCTTCTAACATTTATACTGGCCTGAATATAGACTAGAAGGCTGAGGTGGTACTGGTGGCCAAGAGGATCTACATTTAACTGGCAGCTGTCATTCTGGCAAAGCCAGTCATTGGAAACCTCATTTACAATATGGTCCCCCCTACCGAACAAGAACAGTAGGAATGCCGTGGTGGCTATTTCTCCAAGACCCCCTGCCCATAGATCCTCCAAGCCCTCAAATCTCAGGATTTGGAAGATTTTCTCCAATCCTTCACTCTCTAGTCTTTATAAACTAGAAACCATACCCACAAAGACTTTTGGGTGTTAGTGACCAGGAAACCCAGCAACTCCCCCAATCTGTTATGGTGGCAACGGTGGCCTCCCTGAAGCTTTAAAAAAAGACCTCCCACAAGGTCAGGGAGTCAGTGTTTCAAGATGTATTGGAACAAGATTTACCAGGCGGGTAGCCTCTCCCTGAAGTAGGCAAGAGTAATTCCCGTCATTGCCATCTACAGTCTTAAACTTTTGCATTAGTTTAACCACTATGCCTCCTTGCTCCCTAAATAGACTCTGGAAGAGTATCTGTTCATGCTCCAAGAGGGCAAGCAAGCTGCAGAGTGAGTCTAAACTGCATGTTCGAGACATGTGAGCTGTAGCGCACGTGCTTTGCATACTCCTGCCATCTAGTGTTGGGTCTGGATGTTTGCAGTTTTTTTTTACGAAGAAGTCTTTTCCAGTCACGAGGTAGGTGACTCCTCCTTTCGGTGATAGTGCTCATGGGCATCGACTCCAGTGTTATATTGTTTTTTTCCGCCATTGAGTTCGAACGTGAATTGCTGCGCTCCGGTTCGACGCGGTTTCTTCGGTTTCCCTCGGTGCGCAAGATACTCACCCTCGATGGAATTGTTTCAATCGCGTATCCCATCCCACGCGTATTGTATTTACTTCTGAAAACCCCTTTTTTGATCGGGAAGCTCGTGGAAGGCCATCTGGCCTCCCTGCGTCTGTCCGCCTCGCAGTCGATGGAACGGACCCAATCAAATTCTGCCCTCTGTGCCACGCGAAGTTTCCGCGCACTGACTCGCACATAGTGTGCAACCTGTGCTTATCTCTGGAGAACAGGACTGCGATGCGTGCAAGGCTTTCTGCTCCACGAAGACGCTTCGCGACCTTCTGCTCGACGTCGCGACATGCAGAGCCAACACACAAGTTCCACTCCGGACAGGATTCGGAACAAGAAGCCGGAGACGCAAGGGCAGCGTACTGTGAGTACAGATACTCCCTTGCCCCAAAGTCCACCTCAGTCCAAGAAGAAGGCTCCGGTCCAACCCCTGCCTCCGGGCCACGGTCGTCACCGAGAACATGTTTCCGATGCCCCTACCTGCGACTCGGCACCAAAATACACCCAAAAGCCTAACGGCTCTGAGCCGAGCCACCCTAAAACGGGCTCCGAACCGAAACCTTCAGGATCGCAGTCAAAGCCAGGCTCCGGCATGCCCCCTTCGACAACGAAAATACTTTCGGATCCGAAATCATCAGAATCCAAAACCTCGGCAACAAAACCAATGGCACTGAAACAACCGGACGTGCCGATTCCATCTCAAGAACAACATTTCGATGCTCATTTTACTAAACCGGATCCGAAACAGACAGTTGCACATCCATCCAACTACAGGACATATCACCACAAAAGTGACCCTTAAAAGGAAAGACAGAGGAGACCTACTACATTCCTTCAAAAAGTAAGAATGTCTAGACTAATCTTCTCCTCCTCCCCTTCCATCTCCTCCTTCTCCTCAGCCTCAATCTTTATTGTTTTCACCTGAGCACTCACCACCACAAACACCTGAAGATCAGGATGATGAGAATATGGATAGGCGATGGAGCTGGGGACAACATACCATTACTCCCAGACCCATGGGCAGATTATAATACCCACTCTCCCACAGAAAATGATTTTGACCTGTACCCTACCAAGCCCTCCCCACAACACGACAGCGTAGGTTACATAAAACTACTGGGTAGAACTGCCAACTCTCACTGTGTACAGCTGCACAAAGAATCCCTTGGAGAGAATTTCCTTTTTTGAAACCCTTCGCAGCACACAAGTCATTGCACACACTCCCCATGCTAAAGGGTATGATCAAGCACGTTGATGACATATTTAATTACCCCGTCAGGGCCCGTATCCTTACCCCTAGGATAGATAACAAGCATTTGCAATGCAATAGGTCTCGCATTTACACGAGTTTAAGCTATTGGCATTGTAAATGACAATGCCTTTTAATGTTTAAAAAAACAAAAATAAAAGGCCTTGTTATTTGCAATGTCAATAGCTGAAACTCTCGTAAATGCGAGACCTATTGCATTGCAAATGCTTGTTAGATTAGTGAGTAGAAACGCTCCCTTTCGGCCCGCACAGCAAATTAATTAAATAAACGGGGGCGGCCGCTCAAGTGAAAGCGGACCGCGCTGCAAATAAAAAAAAAAATTGTGCTTACCGACTTATGAAGGAGACCGTGTAATGCCACAAGTAAAAGATCCAGTCCTCATGAGAGTTAACAAATGGCGACAGGACAGTAACAAGGAGGGACTAACAAGCCTCATTATCAATTGGAAACCAGCATTTACCAAGGACAATGATACCAGCCAATCAAAAATATGGGCTGAGAGAAGGCGAGGCTTCCACAGCATACTCTACTACTGCATGCCTCGCAGAGTGAGGAGCGCATGCGTGCTGCCGCTAGGCTCGACCTAAAAAGTACAAGCCAGCACCATCTGACCCAGCGTACGTAAATGGACAATTACCATTGGACTCACTAGTGGTGTCCAACGCACGTAAAAGGGCCAAATCTCAAACTACAGGAGATGCTGTACCCCCAGATAAAGAATCTCAGCTTGTTGACGCTTCAGGGAAAAGGGTAGCCTCTCAGGCAGCAAATTTCTGGCGCATCTCTAACATGCAAGAGCTGCTCGCATGGTATGACTGGGCGCATTGGGACGAGATAGAGCAGTTGCTCCAGTTTCTGTCCGATAAACATTAAAGCGCAAGACCTAGTGAGGGAGGGACAGCTCATTTCAAATAATGCAATCAGGTGCTTCCTAGATGCTGCAGACACTGCTGCTGGAGCTGTGAACACCATTGTCCTTTTAAGAAGGCAAGCCTGGCTACGTATCTCAGGTTTCAAACCTGAGGTTCAGACTTCCATACTAAACACACCCTTTGACAAAGAACACATCTTTGGCCCGGTGAAAGATTCCTCACTGGAATAAATGAAGAAAGGCACTGAAGTGGTCAAATCCATGGGAGCCCTTCAGCTAACACAAGCATGTGGTTCCTTTCGACGCCCCTTCTACTGCGGAGGGTCTAAAAATACCTCCTCAGAGACCACCACGTACAAAGGCAACAACCAACCCTTTGCCTCTACGGGTTGCCTCTGTAACCTCCTCTGAAGTAACAACGGTAGAGTTGGAGGCTCAAATACACGCACCTCTCCCTCCAACTCAAAGCAGTGACTTCCCTACACTCCCCCTACCACCCCCCCTCCTCACCCCCCCTGACCATTTAACACCAGTTGGGGGAAACTTTCAGATTTCCTACCTGTCTGGCAGTCCATAACAGACAGGTGGGTACTGAAAATGATCCGTTCTGGTTACTGCTTGGAGTTCACCAACAATCCTCCAAACATTCCCCCAAGGTCTCACAAACTCTCACCGGATCACCTACACCTCCTCAAACAAGATGTTTAGTCTCTACTTCTAAAAGGGGCTATGGAGCCCGTACCAGTACAATACCAAGGGTCAGGCGTTTACTCTTTTTACTTTGATACCCAAAAAGGATGGTTCTCTCAGACCAATCTTGGACCTAAGAGAACTAAATCTTTACATACAGTCAGACCATTTTCACATGGTGACACTTCAACAAGGAATACCACTTCTGCAAAAGGGGGACTTTCTGTCTACTCTAGACTTAAAAGACTCCTATTTCCATATTCCAATCCATCACGCTCATTGCAAATTTCTCAGATTTGTGATAGCGCGTCAACATTACTAGTTCAAGTTACTCCCGTCCGGCGTCACCACTGCCCCCCAGAGTCTTCACCAAATGTCTGGCGGTAGTCACTGCTCACCTGAGAAGACAACATATCCATGTCTACCCCTTCTTGGACGACTGGCTCATCAAAGCCAGTACGTATCCAAAATGTCTCCAGCTCACTCTCAGAACAATTCAGTTACTTCATCAACTGGGGTTCACAGTTCATGTGCAAAAATCACATCTCCAGCCTATCAATACTCAAAACTACCTTAGAGCCACTCTAAATACTCAAAAGGCTCTGGCCTTTCCCAACGCAGCCAGAATTCGCAACATTTAGGCTTTAGTTCTCCAGTTTCAATCCAAACACTCGCTTCCAACTCTGTGTATATGCAACTACTGGGAATAATGGCATCTTACATCATGATTGTTCTCCATGCCATGCTGCCCATGGGTCCCCTTCAGGAATGCTTAGTGGGTCAGTGGAACCAATCACAGGGTCTGTTAACCGATGTAGTGTTGGTAAGCGGCCGTACTACTTGTTCTCTGCAGTGGTGGGACAAACAAAATGTATCAAAAGGACAGCCCTTTATAGACCTGGTTCCACAGACAGTACTAACAGCGGACGCGTCCCTCCCTCACTGGCTGGGTAGCTCATCTTCGGCACCACACAGTGCAAGGCCTATGGAGCCCACAGCAAGTGTTGCTCCATATCAACCATCTAGAACTGCTTGCAATCTTTCTAGCTCTCAAGGCATTTCAAACTCACCTGGTTGGCAAAGCTGTCTTCGTTCGTACTGACAACATGGCAGTCATGTATTACATACAAAAACAGGAGGGGGTGCGGGGGACACTCTCTCCAACTGTCCCACTTACCCCAATAAATCTGGAGGTTGGCCATTCACCACAAAATCTATCTCCTATTGGAACACCTCCCAGGAGTGAACAACCCGACAGCATACCTCCTCAGCAGATGGAGGCAGCAAATACACGAATGGGAACTTCACCCTCAGGTTCTCCTCTCGTACTTTCAAAGTTGGGGAGCCCCTCAGATAGATCTGTTTGCCACACAACAAAACGCAAAAGGCCAAAGCTTCGCCTCCAGGTACCCACACCCGCTCTCCAAGGGCAATGCACTATGGATGAAGTGGTCAGGGAGATTTGCCTACGCTTTTCCGCCTCTCCCACTCATTCCATTCGTGGTTCGGAAGCTTTGGCAAACATCCCTCACACTGATCCTAGTTGCTCCCACATGGGCCCGTCAACCATGGTTCACAACCCTGTTGGAGCTGTCTCTGATCCTGTATCAAAAGCTGCCCCTAACATCCAGTCTCCTCACACAGAGCCATGGAGAAATCAGACACCCAGATCCCAAATAATCGAACCTCTCAAAATCTGGCTCCTGAAGTCATAGTTTGGTTATACGAACCTTCCACCAGACTGCATGAACCTCATCAGGGAAGCCGAAAGGCTTACCACAAGAGCCTGTTACGCAGCTCATTGGAAACACTTTGTTATTTATTGCAACAACAATCACACCAATCCTCTTGATGCTTCCATACAAAATATAATGTTCGAGGCATATGAGCTGCAGATTATACACTTTTGCATAGATCGCCATCTGGTGTTGGGCCCGGATGTTTGCAGTTTGTTTTTCTTCTTGGACAGTCTTTGGAAGTCACGAGTTCGGTGACTCCTCCTTCGGTCCGACTCCTCCTTCGGTCCATACTGCACATGGGCTTCGGCTCCATCCTCAGATTGTTTTTTTCCGCCATCGGGCTCGGATGTAATACTTCGTGCTCCGGCTTCGAACCTTTCCAGTTCGACCTTCGACGAAAAATCCTCATCCATCGAGATTCTTTAGACGGAATCGACTTCTTCATCTCTCTCTTCGGCACTTCTTCGATTCCAGACATCGGCAGCGGCCTTCGGGCCTATCTCGACTCCGGTCTCGGCCGATGGAAAGGACTCCCTTCAAGAAGTGCCCAAAATGTGGGTCTAAATTTCCCCACACCGACCTCCATCAGGTGTGCAACCTCTGCCTCTCTCCCGAACACGAGGCCCGAGACTGCCCCGCCTGCAAGTCTTTTCGATCGAAAAAGACTATTCGGGATCGACTAGCTCGACGCACCATGGCGCACTCATCGACCTCGGCTCCACCTGACCTCTTCGGAGAAGACACCGGAGCTTCGGGACAGCAGCACACCGAGCGGGAGGAAGATGTCGTCAGCCCTTCCGAGGCCGACGACTCCGACGTGGAGGAGATCACACCGGCGCAGAGGGTCGGGAGTTCTTTACCCCCTCCCCCTCCCGCGCCCATACCGAAAGACTCCGGTTACCCCTTCGCCTCCGGGCCTAGGGAAAACCAAGCATACTGCTTCCATCACCCCACCTTCGGGCCCGGTGAAAAAGCATCACAAGTCTCCTGGCGGCTCGGGCTCGAGCCAGCCGCCTAGCGGCGCCGACAAACATTCCTCGGCGCCGAAGAAAACGAGTTCCGTTCCGAAGCCATCGGTGTCGAAACCTGGCCTCTCGGTGCCGACGAAACACAAATCCCTCGGCACCGACGCTTCCGTGTCGAAGCCTGCCTCGGCGCCGACCAAAAAATCGGACACCCCGAGAAAGCACGGCGCGGATAAACCGACTAAGCCTTCGGTACCGAAAACATCGGCACCGATGGAGGAATCTGTGCCGGAGGAGCTTTTCACACCGGATCCTCTTCAAAAGACTTTAGCTAAGGATCCCAGGACTGGACATTTAATTTTGTCTTCCAAGAAAAGACTTTTGGACAAGCCAGCTCCTCCTCCACCACCAAAACGGAAGGACTCTGCCACATCCCCGTTCAGAGTACCCTCCCCACCACCTCCACCTCCTCCTCTTCCTCCTCCACCTCCTCCCCCTCCTCCACCCCCTCCATCTCCACCCCCACCTTCTCCACCCTTGCCTCATCGGTCTCCAACTCAGTCTCCAGACCCTGATGACCACGGAGATCCATTCTATGATCCCACAGATGCCCCGCAGGACCCCACTCCTCCGGGAACACCTGACCCATGGGAGGATTATCACAATCCTGATGTCCCAGATGTGCCTCAGGATGATCTCTATCCATCCAGGCCATCTCCACCAGAGGACTCCCTGGGGTTCCACCACCTCTTACAACGGGCGGCACATTACCATGGGGTGGAATTACACAGTGATCCAGTTGAGGAAGACTTCCTACTTGACACATTTGACATGGCAGATAAATCCACCGCTATATTACCCATGCTTAAAGGGGTGACCAAGCATGCCACAGAGGTTTTCAAAGACCCCGTTAGAGCTAGGGTCTTAAACCTCGGAATAGAAACGAAGTACAAGGCAGCCCCCACGGATCCTGTATATATTAAAGGACCTGCACCCCTAGACTCACTAGTGGTTTCCACAGCTAGGAAGCGCTCCAACTCTCAGTCATCTGGTGAGGCTCCACCACCTGATGAGGAGTCCAAGCTTTTAGATGCGTCGGGCAAACGCACTGCCTCGCAGGCTGCCAATATGTGGCGCATCGCCAACACGCAGGCGCTGCTAGCAAGGTACGATAGAGCGCACTATGATGAGCTGGAGGCTCTCATGCAGCATCTCCCAGACAAATATAAGAATAAAGCTCATGAGCTAATACAAGAGGGAAAGATTATTACCAACACCTCTATTAAATGTGCACTTGACGCAGCAGACACGGCGTCCAGGGCTATAAACACCAGTGTCCTCCTTCGCCGTCACGCCTGGCTCAGAATTTCAGGCTTTAAACCAGAGGTCCAGGCATCTATCTTAAACCACCCTTTTGACCAACAATACTTATTTGGCCCAAAAGTAGACGAAGCCCTCAAAGATGAAGAAGGACACAGATGCAGCGAAGTCTATGGGAGCCCTGCAATCACAAACCCCTAGACGCTCCTTTCGCCGTTCCTCCTTTCGAGGCTCTGGCAGAGGTTACTCTTCCGATAACGCCTCCACTTCCTACAAGTCCCCTCCTCAAAATACCTTCTCAAAGGGCTACCAAAGAGGTGGATATCGGGGAAACAATAATAAAGGCAGGTGCAAAACCAACACCGCCCGTTCTGCCACACCGCCCACACAATGACTTTCCCCCACTCCCCCAGACCATTCCACTCCGGTCGGGGGCAGACTGCAACACTTCCTTCAAAACTGGCAGGCCATAACATCAGACAAATGGGTAACCCAAATTATTCGGTCAGGATACTGTCTCGAACTAACCTCTATCCCCCCCAAATATTCCACCCAGACACTGTGCGATGTCACAAGAACATACCGCACTTCTGAAACAAGAGTTACTCTCCCTCCTGCAAAAACACACGATAAAGCAGGTACCCGTCAATCAGCAAAATCTAGGGGTCTACTCTCTGTACTTTCTCATACCGAAGAAAGACGAGACCCTACGGCCCATTCTAGACCTCCCGCCTCTAAATGCATACATCCATTCAGACCATTTTCATATGGTAACTCTTCAGCAAGTCCTCCTTCTCCTCCGTCAGGGCGACTTTCTCACTACACTGGACCTGAAAGACGCATACTTTCATATCCCAATACACCCTGCTCACAGAAAGTACCTCCGATTTGTGGTGGACGGCAAACATTATCAGTTCAAGGTTCTCCCCTTCGGGGTCACAACCGCACCACGGGTGTTTACCAAATGCCTGGCAGTAGTGGCAGCACACCTCCGAAGACAAAACATTCATGTCTTCCCCTACCTGGACGACTGGCTCATAAAAGCCGCGTCCTACCACCAGTGTGTACAAAATACAAATGCTACCGTACAACTACTTCACCAGCTAGGCTTTACGGTGAATCACCAAAAGTCCCACTTGATACTGTCTCACACAAAGCAATACCTCGGTGCCACTATAGACACCTCAAAAGCTATAGCCTATCCCAACTCAGCCAGGATCGCAAGCATGCAAGCCCTGCACCAAAAGTTCCTTCTTCAGCACTCTCTCCCAGCAAGAGTGTTCATGAAACTAATAGGGATGATGGCGTCTTGCATTTTCATAGTGCCACATGCAAGACTTCACATGCGTCCACTCCAAGAGTGCCTAGCACGCCAGTGGAACCAGGCCCAGGGTCAGCTGACGGATCTGGTGTTGGTGGACGGCCGCACTCATCGATCTCTGCAGTGGTGGAACACCACAAACCTTTCCAAGGGGCGACCGTTCCTGGACCCGGTTCCTCAGGTGATTCTAACAAAGGACGCATCGCTCTCCGGCTGGGGAGCGCATCTATTACACCTCACAGTGCAAGGTCTATGTACGCCACAACAGAGGTTACTCCACATCAACCATCTGGAGATATTGGCGATCTTTCTAGCCCTGAAATCGTTTCAGAAACACATTTCAGCCAAAGCAGTCCTAATTCGCACAGACCATATGACTGCAATGTATTATATTCAAAAACAGGGGGTGGCACACTCTCCCCAGCTCTCCCGCTTAGCGCAGGGCATATAGAGATGGGCAATTCCACAAAAAATCTTTCTCCTGGCACAACACGTCCCAGGCATACAAAACACCATGGCAGATCTGCTCAGCAGACAAACGCAGCAAATGCACGAATGGGAACTGCATCCACAAGTTCTTCACCCATTCTTCCACAAGTGGGGGCATCCTCAGATAGACCTCTTCGCCACCCACGAAAACAAAAAATGCCCAAACTTCGCCGCCAGATACCCACACCCATTGTCCAAAGGCAATGCGATATGGATGAACTGGTCAGGCAAATTTGCATACGCCTTTCCACCTCTCCCGCTAATTCCATTAGTGGTAAGGAAGCTACAACAGCACTCCCTCACACTCATTCTGGTAGCCCCAACATGGGCCAGGCAGCCGTGGTACACCACACTACTACAGCTCTCAGTGGTACCACACCAAAAGCTGCACCTGTCCCCATGCCTCCTAACCCAGAACCATGGAGAAATCAGGCACCCGTACCCAGCTCAGCTCAACCTAGCGATCTGGCTCCTGAAATCTTAGAATTTGGATACCTTAACCTTCCCCCTGATTGCATGAACATTATCAGGGAAGCCAGACGTCCTACCACTCGAGCATGCTATGCCGCAAAGTGGAAGAGATTTGTCGTTTACTGCCGTAACAATACAATTGACCCCTTAGATGCATCCATACAGCACATCATATGCCATCTGCTCCATCTTCAAAGGTGTAACCTGGCATATTCATCTATACGTTTACACCTAGCAGCAATTGCTGCTTATCTACAAAACAGACAGCATTTATCACTGTTCAGAGTACCTGCTATTAAAGCCTTTATGGAAGGTCTTAAAAGAGTAATTCCACCCAGGGCTCCACCTTCCCCTGTATGGAATCTAAATGTAGTTCTTACAAGGCTAATGGGTCCGCCTTTCGAACCAATGCATAAATGTGAGCTACAGTTCCTCACTTGGAAAACAGCTTTCCTCGTAGCTATCACTTCCCTTAGAAGGGTTAGTAAGATACAAGCGTTCACTATACAGAACCCTTTTTACAGATACATCACAGCAAGGTGATACTTCGCACAAATCCAAAATTTCTGCCCAAGGTCATTTACCCCTTCCATCTTAATCAATCGGTGGAATTACCGGTTTTTTTCTCGCAACCCCAATCTGTTGCGGAAAGGGCTCTACATACACTCTGTTAAAAGGGCTTTACTGTACTACATACAAAGAACGCAATCTTTCAGAAAGACTAAACCGTTGTTTGTCTCCTTCTCTCCACCGCATAAAGGCAACCCCATCTCAAAATCAGGGATAGCTAGGTGGATTGTAAAGTGCATACAAATTTGCTAGCAAAAAGAACATTATCTGTTCCACCTAAAGCCCACTCTACAAGAAAGATAGGGGCTTCTATGGCTTTTCTAGGGAACATACCCTTAGATGACATCTGCAAAGCAGCCACATGGTCAACACCGCACACCTTCACAAAACCTTACTGTGTAGACGTGCACTCTAAACAACAAGCTAGTGTGGGCCAGGCTGTACTAAAGACACTATTTCAAACCACTGCAACGGATACCGGTGGTCGCCGCTAAGGTTGGGTACTGCTATATAATCTATGCAAAAGTGTGTAATCTGCAGCTCATATGTCTCGAACGGAATATGCTACTTACCAGTATGCATCTGTTCTTGGCATGTAGAGCTGCAGATCTATACACGCCCACCCGCCTCCCCGGCTACCTGTATCCGTTCCAGGCTATCTTATTTAGATACAACACACATGGGTTTCTTCACTATTATCACTACGCTCCATCTTTTCCCTGCTGGCGAAAAACAATCTGAGGATGGAGCCGAAGCCCATGCGCAGTACGGACCGAAGGAGGAGTCACCGAACTCGTGACTTCCAAAGACTGTCCAAGAAGAAAAACAAACTGCGAACATCCGGGCCCAACACCAGATGGCGATCTATGCAAAAGTGTATAGATCTGCAGCTCTACATGCCAAGAACAGATGCATACTGGTAAGTAGCATATTCCTTGCTATCTGTTACACTTACAGCAGTCTGGATTGGCTTACACCTCCATCCGGCTACATCTCGCTGCAATAGCTGCGTATCTACAAAATAGGCAACATTTATCGCTTTTCAGTGTGCCCGTAATTAAACCTTTCATGGAAGGACTTAAGAGTCATACCACCAAGGCTCCCACCTGCCCCAGTGTGGAATCTTAACATAGTCCTCATAAGATTAATGGGGCCACCTTTTGAACCTATGTATAAATGCAAACCACAGTTTCTCTCTTGGAAAACCCCTTCCCTCATTGCAATCACGTCACTGAGGAGAGTAGGTGAACTACAGGCACTAACTATAGAAGAACCTTTTTTCCAACTGCACAAAGGGGTTCTTTGTACAAACCCCAAATTTCTACCTAAAATAGTATCTGCATTTCACATAAATCAGTCGGTAGAATTACCCGTGTTCTTCCATCAATGTGATTCTGTTGCAGAATGAGCTCTACACACCTTAGATGTTAAAAGAGCACTTTTGTATTACATCGAAGGAATAAAATCATTTCATAAGACCAAACCACTTTTTGTTGCTTTTGCACCACCATACAAGGGCAATCCTATCTCCAAACCAGGTATTGCAAGGTGGATTGTTCTATGCATTCAAACTTGTTATGCAAAAGCAAAAAGAACTCTTAACTGTACCCCCTAGAGCGCATTCCACTCACAAGTTAGAGGCTACTATGACTTTCTTAGGAAACATCCCCATAGTTGACATTTGCAAAGCTGCAACATGGTCTGCACCGCACAAATTCACCAAACACTATTGTGTAGATGTGTTAGCGAGACAACAAGCTAATGTGGGCCAAGCAGTACTTAAAACCCTATTTCAGACAACTCCAGTAGCTACAGGTTAGCCACCACTTTGGGAGAATACTGCTATATAGTCTATGCAAAGCATGTGATCTACAGCTCACCTGCCTCGAACGGATAATCACTGCAAGGAGTCGCCGCCAACCTCATGACTGGAAAAGACTTCTTTGAAGAAAAACAAACTGCAAACATCCGGACCCAACACTAGATTGCAGGAGTCTGCAAAGCATGTGAATCTACAGCAGTACATGGCAAGAACGGATGTTTACTGTGTAAGTAACATTATCCATGTCCAAGCACCTTGTTCACATGACTTCCAGTTCTGTGAACACTCGCCTGGCAGTATGGAGGTCTTAATAGCTCAAGACCTCAGACCTGGAGCCCGAGGCCTAGGATATAGTTGTGACTCCCCTCTGTTCGATGGGAAGAACCCGTTTGATCCCATCATTGATGAGGTACTTCACCAATACAAGAATTCTCCATAGTTAAGAAGGAATAGGCTTTAAAAACTGACTGTCTACGCTGTCCTGGCCACCTCTGCTTTAGCTGACATACCAAGACCTTTTGCAGGAGGTAGGGACATTTTTGTAATGTCAATTGGGTGAGTACTTCCCTAGAGAGGGAGTTAGGATAATACTTTAAAGGGCCAGATGTATCAAAGGACTTCACCCATTCTGTGTCTATGGGAAAATGTGTTCATACATATGGCCCCTAGTGCTTCTTTGTAAGCAGAAAGGGAGGGGTACTATGCTCAGTCTTGAATTGCTACAGTATAAACCAGTTCCTCCCTCAGAAGTACAAAATGCGGACTGTGACTCTGTGAAGACAGCTGTATGGAAATAGAATGTTCGTAGCATGCGTTGCTGTAAATACACATCCATGCTCTTGTGAGCTAGTGTTGGGCGCATACATTTGCAAGTTGTTGTTCTTCGAACAAGTTTCAAGTCACAAGATACATTATGACGCCTCCCATAACCTGCAATGTACCAGGAAAAAGAGTTCACCATAGACTCTTAATTTGTGCTATTTGGTTCAGATATTCCAGTTTCAGCTCTGGGACCGACATGCTATCCAGGACCCTCTGTGTCAGTTGTTGAGAATTCGGCTCCAATGATGTCATAAATGTAACTTGAAATTCTCCCTGTCCGACCAGAATGTGATTTTTAAACTCTGAGCATAAAACATTGACCTGCTCAGTGTGTAAAGTGCCATGCTGGGCACACCACAAGATGCTGCATTGAGACTCGCCCAAGATGTTGAAACTCTTTGTATTCAAGGTGCCTAACAGGAAGAGTCTGTGCCAGCAGGTAACCAGCTTGTGAAGGGAGACCAAAGACCTGAGACTTCAGAGAAGGAGTAACTCCAGTTGCCTGGAAAAAGAGTTCTGGAGTCACTGTGATGGTGACTTTATCCATTTTGTGGTTGACCTAAAAGTATGCAATGCACACCTTGAGTTTTAGGTACCATGTCAAAAACAAACCCTGCAAATACCTCTTTTGCTAAAACATGATCTTGACCCCAAGTAAACAAGGGCAGGAGTTGGAATTCTAGATTAACCAGGTCCCAAAGTTAGTGGACAGGGAGTTGGGCGCTAATTAGCAGTTAAAAAAACTGTAGAATTCTTTTTAGGGAGAGATTTATGTAAAATCGGATTGCGTCAGGATTTATTTTAATGTCTGTCTGTTCCTAAATGTTTCTGCAGACGATTTTTCTAACATGAGGAAAGTCAGCCTTAGAAAGACAGGCTGACAAAACTAAGTTGGAGAAATGTCAAAATGACGGAATTACTTTTTTTTCCCACAAAAAAACGTTTAAGTGACAAAGGCATATGTCATCAAGAGAAGGGTAAGAGGGGGAGGTCTGTTGGATAGAGGAACACTAAATGAGGTAGGAGGAGTAGTAAACGTAAAATAAAATATGAATAATGTGGGAGCATACAAGATGTATTGGTATTAAAGAAAGGGGAGCCGGCTGGAAGGGGGGGGGGGGGGTGCGAGAGGGCCAATAAAGAAAAAATTGTCATAAAATGTTCCACAAGAAAGATCACTCGAACCAATTTCTTTAAGTATGCAACTTTATTGAGGGGAAGGTCGTAGATGAGACTGGAAAAGTGATAACATTTTACTAAAAAAAGGAGTAAACTTCGTAGTGTAAACTATGTATGAGTATTAAAGAAAGATAAGGGGAGGTAAACGAATAGAAGGGAGTAATCAGGGAAGCTGTTTAAGATGGAGAACATCTGCCGTAAAAAAAGGTAAATTGGGAGGGGTACAAGGCATGGTATCAAAGAGGAGAAAGTAAAAGGGATAAGGTAGCATGAGAAGGGTCTTTTGGATTGGGAAATATAAATAGTTAGGGAGCAGTAACTAATGTAAAAAATTACAGCTTGTAGGAATATGGGTGTTAATGAAACAAGAGGCAAAATGGGTTTAGGGGGAATCCCCTTTAAGGGGTGGAAAAGGGGAAAGGAAACCCCTCTAACAATTAATGTAAAGAAATAGCCCAGCTTTTTGTGTATAAACTGGATACAACCTTTTGATAAAGTGAAAATGGTCATATAGGTTTGAATAGAAAAATGATCAGAACCACTTTCTGTTTATTTAGTCTGAAACAAAACCAGTTCTGGCATATAGCTCTAACTGCATTAACAATTGCCAATAGTAGGAAGGTTTTCCGTTTAAATGGATTTTTACATATAATTACAGACGGAAAACAACTTTTCCTTTGTCTGTATTTATATGTAAAAACGGGAAAATACTAGCACATTTTGCGGCGCTGCCCTGCTCCAGCAGAGAGTTGCAAAACAGGTATGGTGATTGCTCACAGAGTAAGTATCGCCTCTGGTGTTATCGTATTTATGGGGTGAGAAAAAGCCATTTAAGAAACAAAAAGGCCTCGTTAAGAAGTGAATGGTCTTTTAAAGACCAGTGAAGTACTCGGTGTTTTTAAGAAAGAAAATTATGTCGCATCCAGTTCCTGTGTGGGAGAGTCAGTGTGGAGCGGAGCAGAGTCAGAGATCGGAGCCGCCGAAGCCCCCAAAGGCCGAAAGCCTTCGGAAAATTGCTGAGTGCATCGGGGCGCAGGCTGTTTGTAAAATTATCAGCATGAACTAGGGCACATCATGTGCATGTTACCATAACAACTTTGTGCAGTCCAAATAAATAAAGCATTAACAAACTCCCACTAACTGTATTTTTATCAATGCCTTCAATACAATGTATATAAGGGGAGAGTAGTGAAACAATAAAGATTTCAATGTTAGAAAAGGCTCAGTCCTGAACTATGATGCTCAATAGCGTGACTTATTTTAAATCACAGCAGGATTCTATCTTAATGATAACGGGCCTTTCCATTCGCTGTATATTCAAGAATGTATTAATGTGAACAATGAATTGGGACTTGCTCCAGTCGGGCCTGGTGCTAGATCCCCCCCCCCCCCCCCCCCCCCTCCCGTCGCCCTTCTGGTGTGATACAGCATCAATCACGCTTTTAACAATTCAACTTGACTTAAATCGGGGAGACAGTAAAATCAGCCCCGTTCGCACCTCTCATTGACTGCCTTTCGTGACCGACTAGCTTCCCTCTGTCCAAGGGGTGAGGTTTCTTGCTTACGTTTTCGGTGCACCCCCATCCCCTCCAGCTCTGAAAGGAAGTGCAGAGCTGTCACCGCGTGAACTCGGCCTGCTCCCCCCCCCTTCTGCTCCAATTTCTGCACTGTGAGCCTTGCAATGATATTAGTTTTTCCCAATTCAAAAATGATAGCATGCAGTTTAGAAAGCAGTGCTGGGCACAGACAGACATGCTTTTTCAGGCAACATATTACTCTTGTCTAGTGCATAATTTGAATTGAGTTGCTTCCAGGTGTTTATAGTGGGGCACAAATGGGTTGTAGCTGAAGGCAGTGTGAGGTTCTCTCAGAGGGGCAGTATGGTGTTCAGTGTGGGAGAGGATGTGGAACTCTGTGCCGATGCAGAAACTGCAAGGCTCTGAAACAAATGGCTTTTAAAAGAACTTTTAGGCGTATTTGGGACATTCTGCGAATGGCAAAGTTTTCAGATGAATGTATTTTGTTGGCCAATAACAAACGAGTGCATGTGTGCATTGTCAATTTACATAAATGTGGAAAAAAACTAGCTGCAGCGTCCTCTTTAACTTGTAGGAAAAATAAATGTAGATAAATACAGATAAAACGCCCAAAAAATAAATATGGTTAAATACAGACGGAAATGGCAAAAAAATAAATACCATAAAACCGGGAGCCCTAGTTATAATTAACCCAAAATGCCACTGATATGTATCTATTGTGTTCTCTGTAAAATAATCTGATAGCAGAGATTTAACATTTTAGGAGAGGGCATGGCAGAAAGGTCTGGGCAGAAGGATATTGCCAGGGAATGGGAGACACTGGCAACGTTGTTCACTGATTCTCCCCTAGCATTCCAATCCAGACCAGTTCATTCACATGGGCATCTACTGGTTCCGGATTATTCCGATCATCTGCAGAGTCCTCTAGGGTTCCGTCCTGTCCCCATCATCTTCAACCTTTGCATGTAGCCCCTTGAGGTTCTGTTCACAGATAACCGCATAAAAACACACCAAAATGTGGACTTTTACTAATTATGCTTGAAAGTCTCCTTTGCTCCAGACATCCTATGTCACAAACACTGACTGCTTCTTATCCAGACCTGAATGTCCAGTACCACCATCAAGACAGTTTCTTTCACCTAGTGCATGCCATGTCACTGGATTCATCCTGGGCATCACCCTTACCTTCAAGGAACACGTTGCCAAAAAACAGACATTTCTCCCAGAAAACCAGTTCAGCTGTCCTAGCCCTTGTACTCTCGTTTCTGGATGTTGCAAACGTCCTGCTCAATGGCTTTCCTTGCTTCACACTTGTTCCCCCTTAAATGGCATCCTACATGTTGTCATCCAGGGCTGAAGAAGTATAAATACATCGATCCCATCCTAATGGCACTCCACTGCCTCCCATTTGCCTGCTTATGCTAGCTTTAAAACCAGCTGCCTCATTTATAAAGCTCTCACACTTCACCCCAGCCTATTGGGCTGCCAATTTCAACTTCTCTAGTGGCTCGCATCACACCCAAAAGGAGGACAGTGGATAAAGAAGTGCAAATAAATAAGCCTGCATTGTCAAAGCCGATCAGTCTCACCTTTGGTACCTATTGGCTTTGTCAATGTGTAGGGTGTTGGCTATTTTTACACTGTATATCTCATTTTGATATATCCTATAGAGTCCAGGGGTTCCCTTATGAGTGGACGGGGGATTGCTATGCCAATCTCAAGGTGCTCTTTAAGGGGGTAGTGTGGTCGAGCAGCGTATCACAGAGGAGTGCAAGACATCTCCAAATACACACTAGTGAAAAAATTATACACACGACTCTTTAAGGAGATGCACACCAGTTTATAAAAATAACTAGTATCTTTATATATGCTTTGACAACAGAATCAATTAGTTCAGGTAAGTACGTTTTCTAATAGAAATATTTTAGAGTTCAAAAAGTTGACAGTGCAATTTCTAGAGGCTGCAATGTTATCCTAGTGGAGGGAAATTCAATGCGGCATTCAGGTACAGTACAGCGACTTATGGGACCAATCTCCAGGACGTAAGATGAGTGATTGGCAAGGTCCAAGGCAGCACCAGCAGAACACCACCAGCGGCACTAGGGCGGCTGGGTGCAGAGGGGCAAAACAGCGTTGTGTCCAGTGTTATTCTATGGGGGCTCTGTCTTCCCGTCAAAGGCTGCAAGCTTGGACTGGGAGGTCAGTCGAACTGAACTACCGGGGGGAGGCTCAGGCCTCACCATGCTCTGGGATGTGGGACATCTTTGGTCCTCTTCGCAACAGCCCATGTGTGACCGGTACAGAGGTGTCCTTTGTCGTCGAGTTTTCTTGCTGGGAGCAGTCGCGGCAGAGGGGAGCCTGCGTGCAGAGGCTGCAGGCGAAATCTGGGAGTCTGCGAGAGGTGGCACCACACTGAGCTCTATCTTGGGAGGCCTAGGGGACCATGCTGACAGTTGGCCCACTTCAAACTCTGGCTTGGAGAGACGGGTGCAGTGATTGCTTTAGGTGTCAGTATTCCGCGGTCACTGAGTGCTTGCAGGAGTCGTCGGATGCCTGCAAGATGCAGGGCAGCAGGTCCACTACTTCTCGGGAGGTCTTGGTTACTTGGTGAAGTGCTGGCAGGTCTACCGGGCTTTGTTGGGAGGCAGCAGTTGCAGGACAAGTTGACTTTTGGTGCAATTGGTGAAGGCAGCAGGCAGGCCAGCACGGTTGGCACCAAATCAGTTGCTGGATCTTCATTTCTTACAGGATATGACTCTTTACACGTCAGTTGTCTTTCAGGTTGGCAGAATCTGATTCTCTGGTGCCAGGGGATTCTTAGCACCTGAATTTAGGGGTGTTAGGGGAGAGTAGTAGCCAATGGGCTGCCTACCCCTGGGGTCACTACGCCCCATATATGACCACTTCCTGTAGGAACTGGGACTAACTATGTCCCAGAATTCCTAAGTGTGCCAGCACAAAGATTTCCACTACTGAAAAGTTGTACCCACATTAGGTTAGGCCACCTTAGGGTTGGTACTAGCCTGGGGGTGGGTACACTTACCTGACTACCTAATTTTCCTGCTGCCTGCCTAGGTGACAATGGACTCTGGACAAAGTGGGTCAGCCTCCTCTCCTGTGAGGGGAACCACATTTGCATTTCAAAGGCAGGGGCTTTTTTGGTGCATTCAGACCTAGTAGTGCTAATCAGCAGGTCCTCCTGTGGGTGTGGGTGTCCTAACCTCTTCCCGGACAGGCTTTTGTTTTGGGCTTCCTGAGAGCAAAGCCCATACCCTAGGAGGTCAGAACAGCATCTCTGGAGGCAGGCTGGCAGAGACCAGTCAGCAGTCACACCAGAGGCTAGTAGGTTTTCAGGACGAACCTCTAAGGTGCCCATTAGGTGCATATATTGATCAATCCTACACTGGAGTCCTCTTCAAAGAGCTGCCTCCTTTGGATTGCAAATCTGGCTTTACTTACAGGAGAGGAAGCCGCCCTTCTTGACAACTGGACAGGTGAAAATATTAGTCGGTTAGGCATGCCACCCCCGGGCTAGTACCACCCCTAAGGTGGGCTAGAACTGAGGGGAGCACGATTTTTCAGAAGCAGTCCTTTTTGTAATGGCATACATAAGAATTCTGGGACACATGAAGTGGTCCTATAGATGGCATAGTGACCCCAAGGGTCAGTAGCCCATCGGCTACTACTACTCTACACTTCCCTAATGGCCCTTACATTCAAAATCTAGGGGAGTCCCTGGCACCAGCGAAGCAGATCCTGACGACCTGATGACGAGAAGTCGCACCCATGTAAGAACAGAAGCCCAAGCAATTGACTTGGCACCAACCCGGCTAGCCTTGCTGCTGCCTTCGCCATTTGCACCAAAAGTCAACTTGTCCCACAGCTGTTGAGTCCCCAAAGCCCAGGAGACTAGCCAGCGCTTCACTTAGGAACCAAGACTTCCTGTGAACAGTGGACCTGTTATGAAGAAACTCCAAAAGCAGAGACTCTGAAGTCTCTGGAATGTCCAACCCAACACCTGAAGCTACCACTGCACCCGTCTCCTCTGGCCTGAGTTGAAGTGGGCCACTGGTGCCAACAATATTGAGGTCTCACCCCTCCTGGTCTCCCAGATGCCTGCAGCCTTCGCATGCAGGCCGCCTCAACCGTAACTGTTCTGGTAAGGAAAAATCCAACGCCTAAGGACACTCTTGCACCCGTCGTCCCTGGGCCTTGGAGAAGAGGACCAAAGGTGCCCCTGGGAAGGCCCCACACATCGCAAGGCCTGAGCTCACTTGCGGGTTCAGCCCGACTTGGTTCCTAGCCAGAGCCGGCAGCCTCTTTTTACAGTGACCAATCCTCTTTGAAATGTATTGGGCTCCTGAAGCTAATCGGCATCCTACACCTGGCTGCCCTTCTGCCGCTGCTGGTGTACTGTACCTGTTGCAGAACTTGTTCTTCCTTCCATAGGATAAGATTGCAGAACTCTGAAATTGCACTGTTTAATTTTGAAACAAACTAATTTATATTTAAAAACGTACTTATCTGAACGATTTTTCTCTGATGCCTAAATATATATAAAGATAATAGCTATTTTTATAAAGTGGTGTGGATCTCCTTCTTAAGTTATGTTGTCATTTATTGATCATTGTGTGTATTTTGCAGATGTCTTGCTCTCCTCTGTGTTAAGCCTAAGACTGCTCGACCACACTACCCCCTCATAGAGAATACCAAGTCCCTGCCTACTCATAAGGGAACCACAGGTCTCTTTACTTGGTATATCGAGCTATTGATATATCGCGTAAAGAGCCAGCTTCCTACAGTACATTTTAAGAAAACAAAGAAAAATAAGTAGCGCAAATGCGATTAATAATTTTTTTTCAGACAAAGGGGCATAGGGGCAGCAGAGAAATATCTGGGGCAAGCAACAGGTAGTGGGCAAGGGAGGGGAAAAGCAGCACACCAGGGAGGTCAACACAGGGTGGGGGAGTAGCACACATGCGAGAACGTAACCTAGCACAGTGGAGGAAGGGAGTTTGGCGGGGAAAGCACATAAGAGAATGTTTCCAAGACACTGGAGACAGCAACTCTAAGCACAGGAGCCGGTATTTGGCAGGGGGGGGGGGGGGGGGGGGGGTGAGAACATGAGGAAGAAAACTGGAAAACACATGGAGTATTTAAGCAAGAAGTAAAAAGTAGTTCCCTTAAAGTGAGCAGTGGAAGAATAGAAGCTAGTCTCTCAAAAGGTAAACGGGCAGTGCTCCAGGAGAGGAACAAAGACAAGGTAGACCAGAAGCCATTAAAAAAGAAGCAAGCAAATCAGAGTGACAATAAAGGCAACCATTGGTAATGAATGTGTGGTCTGTAAGCCCTTTAAGTTCTTGTGCTCTCAATAGACTTTCTGGTATGTTCGACCATGTGTGGCTGTAGATACACATGCTTACAATAAGTCTGCCATCTAGTGTTGGTCTCGGGTGATTGCAAGTTGTTTTTTGTTCGAAGAAATTTTTCGAATCGTGAGGCTGTGTCCTTTTGGTGATACTGCACTTGGGCATCGACTCCATTGGTTGATTGTTTTTTTTTTTTCCTCCGTCTGGTTTAAATGTACTCTCTCGTGCTCCAGTTCGAGATGGTCTTTCACCAGTTTCTCTTCTAGCGGATGCTCATCAAATAATCATAAGCAGTGAATTATCCCCGCCCACGTGGAAATCTAGCACGGACCTCTTTTTCTCTCCTTCACAAAATTACGGACAGCCACATCCAATATGCGGTGAGCAGTGCAGAAATGTATTCAGGCAATAATACATCCTGGATTGTTTTCGGGCTCAATGCCCGCCATGACGTGTTTCGCTAGCTTGATCACATGACGCGTTCGTAGATAGGAGACCGATAAATACAACAATGTGCACTATTGGCTGTAAATAGTGAGAGTCAAGTGAATGAACATGAAAAACGGACTCAAAGTAAACACATTCTCCGATAGAACTACTTGTATACCTGCCAAGTATGTTGGAATATTTCAGTTCGTAAAGAGAAATACAGAATCGTGCCACTTTAGATCACATTTGAGAAATTTAAATTAATGCATATACATATATGTACATACATATACAAGTGTATGTCCAGATGAAGTATAAAATACTTTCAACCCCATACACCTAAATATGTATGCATGCATACATATATGTAAATATGCAGCCCTAACCAACGGTCAAAAACAAACCTGGCAAACAGCCAAGATTACATCAGTTTTACTTGTATGACAATAAGTTTCTCTAGACTGCTTGTAATAGAGACCATACACTGTAATAGTTTCATACAAGAATCCTTTATTTTCAAAAACGAGGAAGGACAGGTAATTGAAGGCAGTTTTGCCCATAGGCTGCATAAGAATAACTGTCTCAGTACAGAAAAGAAAACTGGCACCTTGCCTTTAAGGCTTACAAGATTCTTAGTACTTTGCCTTTAAGACCTCCAGGGAACACTCTGCTCCCATCATGCCCCACAGGTGACAGTTAGGTCAGTTCTTTTGTAAAGGCATATTAAACTACCTTAAACCTTGTACTAACATTGCTCATCCAGGGAGGCGGGAGGGGTGCTTATGACTTTGAGGAGTATACCCCTGGAAGAGAACTAGGATTACAGGTAAGTAACTTATCCTTCTCTTCCAGGGGATACTCATCAATAGTCAGAAGCAGTGCATAGAATAGCAAGCCCATACCCCACACTTCTCGGACGAGCAAAACCAGCACTAGGAATAAAAGACACTGATACAGTTTCAATAGAAAAATCAACAAAATAGATTTCTCAGAGATGCCCGTCCAACTTGAGCATCTGCCTGAGCATCGGAATCCAAACAGTAATGGCGAGAAAACGTATGAACAGACCGCCATGTAGCTGCTTTGCAGATTTCTGCTATGGGAATGTTCCTGAGGAGAGCCGTAGTAGAGGCCTTTCCTCTGGTTGAATGTGCTTTAGGCCGTCCCTGAAGAGACTTATTAGCTAACTGATAGGTCAAAGAAATGCAGGAGACTATCCACCTTGAAATAGACCTTTTAGAAGCTACCATACCTGTATTAATAAGACCGTAGTTGACAAACAAACGGTCCGTCTTTCTTATACTTTTGGTCTTGTCCAGATAAAACTTCAACACCCTCTTAAGATCTCACGAGTGTAAAGCCCTTTCAGGAGGGGTAGAGTGTATCGGGAAGAAGGTAGGTAAGGTGATCCCCTGAATAATGTGGATCAACCCTCTAAAACACACCTGTCATTCTAAAACAGTCTTCTTTCTAAAAACGCGATTAGCCCTCCTATTCAGCCTAGCAAGGATAACAAAAAGGATATGGCCACAAGCAGTGTGAGGAAGGCAACATTTCACCTCCCACACATTCACCCATCAGGGAGGATAATAATGGCATAGGAGAGGACACACATCCTAGGGACCCATGAGACGCCTATGACATAGTCCGACAAGGGGATACAGAACCAGACCTCTAGCCCGCACGCCCATCCCCACCAGATGATGCTTCAGCTTATCAAGACTTAATAGCTAGAGCTGCAGCATACCATCATTGCACAAGGACCCTATCGAGGATGAATTCCTCTTTGAGACCCTGACTACTGCACAGCAAGGCTCTCAATTCTTACCGATGCTTAAAGGAGTGCTGCATCACGCCGATGATGTCTTTAAAGATCCTGTGAAAGCACTAATTATCGCACCATGGGTTAACAAAAAGTACAAAGCAGCACCATCTGACCCAACTTACATTAGTGCGCAGTTAACCGCCAATTAGTTGCTATTGACCAACACAAGAAAACGCTAACTCCCAAACAACTGGGAATGCAAATCCCCAAGACAAAGAATCAAAACTTATTGATGCATCTGTGAAATGGGTTGCAGCCCAGTCTGCTAATCATTGGCGAATTGCCAACAGCGAAGCCCTTCTAGCACGCTATGACCAGGCCCACTCGAATGAGATAGAGGGGCTCCTCTAGCATCTCCCAGAGGAATATAAAAAGTGGGGGTATGAATTAGTCTAAGAGGGTAAACAAATTACAAATAATTCCCTCAAATGTGCACTTTACTCCACTGACACTGCAGCCAGAGGCATAAACAAAAGCATTGTCTTGCGTAAATACGCATGGCTCAGTGTCTCTTTGTTTAAAACTGAGGTCCAGCAAGCGGTCTTTAATCTCCCTTTTGACAAAGAGCACCTTTTTAGCCCTCAAGTAGACACCGGCATGTAAAAAATGAAAAGGGGCACCGATGTCGCGCAATCTATGAGTGCCCTCCAAACTCCCTCCTATCGTGGGTCCTTTCTTTGCCCCAACTTCAAACCAGGCACCAGATCTGCATCTACAGACACCTCCGGGTCCTCACATAAAAACCAAGGCCAGCCATTAACCTCTACAGGCTTCTACATGGACACTTATAGGGGAAATAATATTTTAATGCAGCAGATGCGGAAATGCTACCCTTGCTGCAGATACTACCTCAAAACAATGACTTTCTCAGCATTCTCCCCTCCCCCCCCCCCCCCCCCCCCCACCCCCGACCATCAAACACCTCTTGGGGGACGTCTACAAAACTTCTTCCCTGAATGGCAATCCATTACAACAGATCAATGAGTGTTGGAGATCATGCAACATGGTTACTGTCTGTAGCTCTTCACAACTCCTAAATATTCCACCCTGCAAGCACAAACTTTCTATACAGCAACAAGCACTGCTCAAACAAGAGATCATAGTTCTCTTATTCAAAGGAGCCATAGAGCCAGTCCAACTTCAGCATCAATGAACGGAGTGTATTCACTATATTTTCCCATTTCCAAAAAAGACAGCTCACTTCAACCCATTCTCTACTTTAGGCCCCTAAATTACTACAACCCACCAGAACACTTCCACATGGCCACCCTTTAGGAAGTAATACCATTGCTACAAAAGGGCGATTTCATGTCCACATTAGACCTAAAGGACTCCTACTTTAATATACCCATCTATCCCGCTCATCACAAATACCTACAATTTGTCTTCCAGGAACAGCACTATCAACTCAAAGTGCTTCCGTTCAGTCACCACCGCCCCACAGGTATTTAAAAAATGCTTGCAATGGTAGCAGCACATCTGCGCCGGCAAAACATTCACTCATTTCCTTACTTGTACGATTGGCTTATAAAAGCCAACAGCTCCCATGTTTGCAACCAATATACACAAAAAACACACATCGTACTGCATCGTCTAGGGCTTACCATCAACATGCAAAGATCGTATTTCCAACTGTTACTTTCAACTGTATATGGGGGCCATACTAAATGCGCACCTTAGGTTTGCATACCCAAATACAGCCAGAATACAAAACATTCAAATACTAGCCCAACAGTTTCAAACCGGGCTACAAATAATGGAGGGCAGTCCTGGTCCTTTTAGGCATGATAGCATCCTGCATTGCAATAGTCCAACATGCCCATCTACATTTGAGAACGCTGCAAGAATGTCTCGCATCAAAGGACACACATGGTCAACTACTCAATATAGTGTTGATAGACAACCACACACATCACTCTGCAGGGATGGAACTCCAAATCCTGTCCAGGTGGCAGTCGTGTCTAGACCCAGTTCCCCAGGCCATTCTCACAGCTGATGCTTCCCTGGTGGGTTTGTGCCTCACCTTCAAGATCTTACGATTCAAGGTGTATTAGATACCAAACACCAGGGTCTCCATATCTATTACCTAGAGCTTCAAGCTGTTCAACTATCCTTGAAAGCGTTCCTAGCATACCTAATAGACAAGGTTGTCCTGATCCGGACGGACAACCGTGTACGATCTACAGAAAAATAACTCCTTTTCTACAATTATCCTGCCTAGCCCAGACCATCTGGCACTTAGCTTTACATCACAACATTCATCTCCTAGCAGAACACGTACCAGGGAAAAGCAATCTAGTGCAAACTTCCTCAGCAGGATGCAGCAACAATCCCATGAATGGGAATGCCCCTCCCAAAGTCCTCCTACCATACTTTCACAAGTGGGGATTCAACAAATAGACCTGTTCTCAGCACCACAAAACGCAAAATGGCCAGACTTCACGTCCAGGTTCCCACAACCACTATCCAAGGGCAATGCTGTATGGATAACCTGGTCCGGTATATTTGCCTATGCTTTTCCGCCTCTTCCTCTACTTCCATTTGTGGTCGGAAAGCTCAGGCAAACCACCCTCTCCCTAATATTAATGGCTCCAACCTGGGCTCGTCAACCATGGCTCACCACACTACAGGAACTCTCAAGTTCCCCACAAGAAACTTCCCCTCAACCTAGTACTTCTCACACACAACCATGACTAACTAAATCAGACATCCTAATCCCTAGGAAATGAACCTTGCCATATGGCTCCTGAAGTCATAGAATTTGGATATCTAAACCTGTCACAGCAGTACATGGATATTCTTAAAGAAGCTCATAGCCCTACAACTAGTAAATGCTTCGCTGCCAAGTGGAAACTATTTTTCATTTACTGCCAGCGTCAAAAACTTAACTATTAGATGCGGCAATACAAACCATCATTTGTTATCTCTTGCATTTCAAAAACTCACGTCTAGCCTACACTTCAATACACTTACATCTTGCAGCCATTGCAGCCTGTCTACAAAACTGACATGTATCTTTATTCAAAATGCCTGTCATTAAAGCGTTTATGGAAGGACTGAAGAGTAATTCCCTATACACTTGCACCAGCTTGAAATCTCGATGCTCATGGGAACACCATTTGAGCCACTACATTCCTGCCAACTGGAATACTTGGCAATTAAAAATGCTACTTTCCAAGATATCACTTCACTCAGACGTGTCCATGAGCTCCAGGCACTAACTTTAGATGAAACCGTTCTATCAACTCCACAGAAACAAAGTAGTGCTCAGAACAAACCCAAAGTTCCTTCCTAAAGTAGTTTCAGCTTTCCATATTAACCAGTCAATTGAATTGCCTGTCCTCTTTCCGCTACCTTAAACCATTGCAGGGATTGCGCTTCATACTCTAGATGTTAAGAGCTTTAATGTACTATATTGACAGATCAAAAACATTAAGGAAAACCAAGTAATTAATGGTTGCTTTCTCACCTCCCCACACTGAAAACCCAATTTCAAAACTTGGGATTTCTAGATGGATCGTCCATTGCATTTACATTTGTTATGCTAAAGCTAAAAGACATTTGTCAGTTGCCCTATGGCTCACTCAACTCGTAAAATAGGGGCCTCTATGGCATTCCTAGTGAACATACCCATTGCTGACATTTGCAAAGCAGCAACATGGTCACATCGCACACTTTCACAAAACATTACTGTGCAGATGTATTGGCACGTCAACAATCCATTGCTGGACAAGCAGTGCTAAGTACTCTTTTTCAAACTACTGCTACCTCCAAAGGCTAGCCGTCGTTTTGGGAGAGGGGCTGCGTTACAGTATATTCTAAGCATGTGTATCTACAGCTACACATGCTTTGAACGAAGTATATTTCTTCCCCTGTAAGCATCTGTTCTTTGCCTGTAGTGCTGTAGAATTACATGCACCCATCATCCTCCCTGGACGCTTGTATAGGTCTCAGTTTATTTTGATTTACGTTAATTCACATTATTTGCGTGGACATCACATAACTGACACTTACTTTTACTCTATTCTAACCTGCCTGCGGCAAAGCAATCTAACAATGGAGTCGGAGTCGATGACCATGTGCACTATCACCAAAAGAAGGTGTCTCACATTTTGGTATATTATATAAAGAGCCAGCTTCCTACAATGAGTGCTGGTGCCAGGGTTGGACCTAGCGAGTGCTGTCCACGACTTAAGTTACCTGCCTGTTTTGGACAGGACACAAGTTCTAAAAAGAGAAGTGGGGGCACCAACCAAGTTGGGCAGTATGCAAGTAACATCTTGGCGCGTGCCATCACAGTGCATGACTTCATGACATCACACATTGCATCACAGAAAGAGACCTCACAAGAAATGACATCACAAGAAGTGACATCTGATATTAAGACCTCATGCATGTTTATCAGGTATATCATGAGTACATTTAAGCTCATTATGAGATGTAACAAATTAGATTTTGCGTTTGGATGTGCCAAAGAAGTGACATAACCCCAACCCAAAATCTGGACCTAAACTAATATATATGCATTTTTGTAAACTCTGCCACAAAGAAATTGGCGACCAGGAGAAGCATAGTAGTAGGTCTGTTCTGCTTAATTAGTTGGAAAGTCTGCATTTTAAAATGTTATGGGGTTAAGGCATCTTCTACAGAGGTGTCCAGTAAACCTCAGGGAATAATAATAATAATGGTGAGAACTCTGGAGGTTTAACACATTTGTTGGAGAGAACTGTGTTTTGTGTAGTCCCAAATTTGAATCAAAGTAGTATAGCAGGTTAACGTTTCGCCTGCAAACCACATCATGTAACATTACAGATTTTTAGTTTATGTAGCTAGGTAAGTGAGTTACTGCTTTAAGCACCGAGATCCTTTTGTTACCTGCAGTTAATAAACTGTGATCCTTCAAATATAGATAGCTCTGTGAGCTATGAAGGACGTGTGACTCCTACACCTGGTAGCCCTCACTGCCGCATGTAACACATCTTGTACATTGATTTACACACACATGATTTGTCAATGTATAATGGTCTTACATGAAACGCTCCTGCATTGAGTGACAACCTGCATTGGAATGAGTAGTGCTATAAAAGAAATACAATAGTGCTATTTGATTTGTTATTTTTGTAAATACTGGATTAGACCAACACATCTGACATTTTTACAGTACATGCACGTATACACAGGATTGCTCAAAGTCAAAAGCATGCCTCTCTTGTACCTGAGAAGAGATAACCAGCCAGCTTTGTGCTTTTGTTTCCCCATCGTTGCATTTACATGAAAGTGTGAGGTTCCAGGCCGCGTCCACTCGGGAGACACCATCAAAAGGATGCCTGATGGCCCCTCAGATATGGCCTTAATCTTTGGTCCGGCTGGAGTTGCTAGATCTTACAGGGCGTATAGGGGCGGTACGTGCGGCATGCTTGCAGCCATCAACTGCAGCCGCAGCAGTTTCCACAACCAAGGCCAAATACCCCGCCCGTTTTCTTTTTTCCTCTCTTCAAACAGTCAAAACTATTGTCCTTTCCATAAGTCTTAATCGAGCACATTAGGTTAAACTGTAGAAACCGTGGACAGATGAGAACGGCCCGAGGTTGTCCTTTGGTTTAATATACGCAGGTCATCACGTGTCTCGTTGGGTGCTTGCCCGCTTCTCCATTAGAGTACACGTGCCACGCCAGCTGCCGATAGTTGCAGACATTTGCCAAGAGGCCCAGGATTTGATCTGTTGCATTATTAAATGTGTTGAGGCGAACAGCACAATAGCGTCCTACCGCGTATGCTTGAAACGTCTTTAAACAAAGCACGTGAGTGCTCTGTAGATGGTGTTGCTTCCGGCAATACTGAGTTTGCAGCTTTTCACCTGTCAGTCACATGCATGCTGCCCAGACAGCCTATGAAGTAAAGATGCTGGAAGACAATGTACTGATTGCATAAGACGGACGCTTCATAAAACAGCCCGAAGTATGGTTTGACTAAAAGCCTTAGATTGCTTCCTGCCAGCGTCATCAGAGCCCGCTTTCAAGCGTTTCCGATTGTCATTACCGACTGCTGTAAGTATTTCAACTATGCCGGATTGAACCACTAGATGGCAGGACATGCCATCTGATGATCCGTTAAAAACCTGGTTGGTTTCGAAGTTACATGCTCGTATGCACTGGTTTGGGAAGTAGGTCGTGCTAAAAAGTTTTCCTAACGGGCCGTGTTCACCCGTTACTTGCCCTTTTGGCACCCATATGTCGATGTAGGACTTCTCTAGACTCGTCACTAAACCGCGTAAACATTAAACAAGTTTGCTAAGATTTTCAGGAATCGACCACAACTTGATGCAGCGGTTTCCAGGAAGTCTCACCTGGCCGTACTCCTACCAGTGGTAAATGATTCGGCGACACACGTCTGTATGTCTTAAACTCGATTCCATTGCTCCCGAAACCGGCGAAAGACAGGCTGAGCGAAGTACAGCTTAGTCAACACCTCGAGCTACTATTACACCTGGCCAGGGCCGTTTCTAGGTGTTTTGCCGCCCTAGGCGAAAATTTAAAAAATGCCGCCCCCTCCCTTTTACTTCCATCACTCTCTCCCCCTGTCATCCAGGCTAACTGTCCTCTGCAGTTTCTCACTCTCTGTACACTTTAATTCTTTCTCTTCCAACATCTCTCTGAAATGGCCCATCTGCACGCCGTTTCGGTGCGTTGTTAAAATCTACAGAAACATCACAGTCTACAGGAATGCAATATAGAGTGAAATGTGTGAAATGTAAACAGGCGCAGCGTCGGTGTCATGGATTACCTTTAGGGTGTTAGTTATTCTTCAGCAATCGTTTAGCACTCTTTGAGAACTTCAACTGCCAGTTACAGTGGCCGCTCTTCTCGTTTTGCTGCAGAGTAGACTGGCCTTGGTGTACAACGATCACCCAAAGTAACTAGTCAGAGCTGCTGCTTGGGACCGAAATTATGTTTGGGACGGTGGGAGGGGGCTCCACTGACTGCCAAGAGGCCCTTCGTTTTTTTGTGATGCAGGGCCCAAAAAAAGCATCTTGCCAACACCACAACCTAGGGCAGCTCAGTAAAATGAACCAAACAGCCCGTTTCAACCTGGAATCTCTACACTGCATGTGCATAGTAGTGACTGTCTGGGGTGCCTTGCCAGCACTTAAAAAGGAAGGCGAGGCACCACCAGATCTGCGTGGGGGCTGCAGCCTGTGCCTGCGTTCGGATTGTGATCTGGATCATGTTATTCTGCTACATATGTTGAACAGCACATGAGGAAAGCCTGTGGGGCAGCTCCAACAGGAGACAGCTTAATTGATCACAGGTTTTGATCTGGGCTTATTGTGATGCTAAAATAATAATGTGATAAACATGCCAGCACTCACCTCTCTGATCCGGGCCCGGATCAAATCTATGTCACACACCATTAATTCAGTCACAGTCAAGAATCTGCAGCGGGATGTTTAAGTTAGGCAGCAGCCAAAAGCCAGCAACAAGCAGCTCCCTCTGCTACAGGCTGCCAGGCGGCAGGCTCCTGCTCTCGACGGGGAGTCTGAGTTATCCAGTGCCGATGGTGGTCTGGTGAGCCTGAGAGGGCCGCGGGATCCAAGACTTCAGCGGATCCAGAACGCCTCAGCACGACTCATCCTGGACATCCCCCGTCGCAGCCACATCTCCGGACACCTGAGAGACCTGCACTGGCTCCCGGTCACCAAGAGAATCACCTTCCGTCTCCTCACCCACGCACACAAAGCCCTACACAACCAAGGCCCAGGATACCTCAACAGCCGCCTCAACTTCTACGCTCCCAAACGCCAGCTTCGATCGACCGGCCACGCCCTCGCCACTGTCCCCCGCATCCGAAGAGCCACCACAGGGGGACTGTCCTTCTCCTTCCTCGCCGCCAGGACGTGGAACTCCCTCCCGACCCACCTCCGCCTGACCCAGGACCACCTCGCCTTCAGGAAGCAACTCAAGACCTGGCTGTTCGAGCAGTAGCGGACCCCCCTCCCCTAGCTCCTTGAGACCCTCTGGGTGAGTAGTGCGCTATATAAATGCTTTGATTGATTACACCGCCCCCGCGGTAGTGCAAACAGCGTACACACTTCAGCTAAACTTCAAGTTCTGCCACCTCGTGGCACCGCCCTAGTAAAGTGTCTCGCCATTGGGCACTGAAAGTGACAGATATGCTGGCCACGTGTTTGGGGTAATATTCACAGTAGTATGGTACTCTAGCGCGCACATGAACCACCAGTCCTCAAGTCTGCTGGGACATGCGCGCATCACGCGCTTACAGTGCAGCTATCGTTTTGGTGCATACGGAGACTGGGGCCGATGGCAGAGGCTACGCGCTAAATAAAAAAGCTATGAAACACGGAGTTATTACGAGCGTGCAGTGCTACACTCACATGGATTGGTAAAAGAACAGGCTCACTGGAGTCTGAGGTTTTCTGTGGTAGGTCTGTGGTCTAGTAGAGGTCACGCACGCCTCACATTAGCAGTTCGCTGCGACTTCTTGCACATCAGTACTTCAGCCGGGTGACGTCCGGCGTGGCTGTAGTCGTCAGCAAGTGACTCAGCCGCGGCGCGGGCAGGAATTTTGCAGCTGGCTATTAGCGGCGCGCACACCCGCCCGTGGCACCGAACGTGACATCACGTCACTTCGAATTGTAGAAGGCTCTACCCAATGTGCTTTCGAGGTCGAAGGCCATTCAAAGGGATTCCCAAACTCATGTATTTTGCCGCCCTCCCCCTTTTGCGGCCCTAGGCAGCCACCTAGTCTTGCCTAATGGTAGAAACGGCCCTGCACCTGGCTGCCAATGCTCCTAGTTTCCTCACCGCTTTTATTGTCTTGACAGTAACCTGTACGTGGCTAAACTAGAAACGATGTTTAGATATGGAACATGTGGCTTTTAACACCTTAAACGTTGTAGGTGTCTCCTATATCTAAAAAACTGGGATTGAAACTTTTGATTGATAAACCACTTGAATGTTTCAAGTCTGTAAATTATTTTGAAGTTACTTCCCTTAGCAGGCATGTCTACCTGTTTAAATAGTTTACCTCTTGTGTTGCCTTCATGCCAAAACACACCACACACCCCCTCTCTCTCTCTCTACCCCTCCCCCATGGAATCTTTTAAAGAATAGCAAGGAAGGAGAGGAATATGGTAGCTGTCGTGTGTCTTTCAGCTGCTGAAGTTCGGAAAAAAGTGTGAAGAGTTACTTTTGAGGGGGAAAAAGCTGTATGATTCTGGCATTACGTGTAGTAGGCCATTAAGTGCACATTGTTCTAAGTGGGACTTTCCGGTGGATACTGATGAGGGAGACATTAGTTCGAAAAAATTTGGGTAAATAATTTGGAAGTCCTTCTTCAGAACTGTTTTACATTTCAGATTCGATGACGTTTCTCAGCAGTATTGCTCTCTATTCTGTTCGCTCTCATACTTCGTAACCAGCCTTTGCTTTTGTGATAGCCTATCTGCAAGTGTTTTTTAAATTATATAATTCTTCCTATGACACTGCTTGATATTGACCCCCCCGCCCCCCAATTTGATTGGGGCATAGTGTGTCTCCTCTGTTCTTCCAACTTTTTTAAAGCCTAAGTTCTGGTAGACTTGCAAGAGTGTTCTGTTTAACCTTTGGTCCGGTTTCCCCATGTTTCTTTTTTGAAGGTGCGATAATAATCGCTTGTGACCCTTTTTATCGATGTCCACCATGTTTGTTTGTTTTTGTATGTTTGTCTGTCTAGTGGCTTTAATTAAAGCAGTGCAAGATGCCGTTATTTCCTTTTTAAAGATCCACTCCTGGAGCAGCTGGTTGAGTTTCAGAGGTCTGGTCCTTTACGTCGTAAAGTGTTTGTTCTGATAAATAGTCTACATTTTAGGTGACTTTCCTAAGCTTTACAACATTTTTTTTTTGCTACCTTGGAGCCATTGTGTTTAATAAATAAAAAAAAAAAGGGGGGGGGGGGGGGTAAATTGTGTTTTTTTTTTTTCTGTAGTACGTGTTGGCACGAAGGGAATTTGGCTGTACAGTGGTGAAGCAGTAAGCCATATGAGGAGGTTGGGGTGGTAGAATTGGTTACAAAAAAAGTTAATGGTCTCTCTATGCCCATTCTCGGTATTAAGTTGTCAGTCAATAACTCTTCATCTCTACATTGTTAAACTTGATTTCTTTTTCATTCTAACTTTCATATTTTTGCCATTTTTTCAGGACTCATCTCAGGGAAATTCAGTGTATCAGATTAACATGATCCATTACATCAAACAGAAATACCCTGAGCTTCAGGTGGTTGGTGGGAATGGTGAGTGTCTGGGGAATCTACGTGCACCAACAGCCTTTGATATCATTGTGCGTTTCTTGCATTTGCTTTTGGCAGAAAGAACTTAAATTGGCAATAAAAACCAGTATTTTGTGTAACGAACCTTGGTTCACTTCGTAGCTCACATCTTGTGTAAAGATATGAATTAGTCGAACCAAAGATGGGTGTTGGACACAAAGTGTGCATGTCTGTGTAAGAGTCCGCCAGTCTGTTTACTTCTCACATGGGCAGGCACCTAGTGGTTAGTGGAGAAACTTCTTGTGGAATTTGTAATGGTATCTGCAATGCAAACGGTCTTAGCGATGTGTGCTGATTGGACTAGAAGATTCTTTACATCCTAGCACAGGCTGCTGCAATTGGCATAATTCATTAATTTACATTTGTATAGACCGTGATTGACATGCTTGCAAGTAACAATGATACAATAGGACATGCTTAAAGTTAGTGATATATTTGTGCCTGCTATTATCCTAATTTAGAAATCTGTGATCAAGGATGTGGAACAGAAGCCACTCCATAAAAGGTATTCTCCAAGGATGCTCCATAAGCTGCCCTAAACGTGGCCTACTCTAAAATTATCTTGATATGAAAAGGAAAGTATACTTTCAATGTAGGTGTGTAATTGAAGGGAGTGGGCTGTTGCCTATGCAGATGCATTGTGTTCAGTGTAGTACATTCAGACTATCACCTTGAGATGCAGGGGTTGCTTAAGTGCACACATTTTATGTTTTAGTGTTCTGGAATCTAGTAGTTTTGTTGTTGGAAGGGGCTTTACATATTGAAGGAAAACAGCCTTTACCACACAGGCATTATAACGTAATGCCTTACCACGCATGTTTTTACCACGCATATGCCTTTAGCCTTTACCACGCATGCCTTTGCAACAAAATGGTAAGTATATATAAGGCAGGTGTGTGTGTGTGTGTACATCGGATTAAAGTAGGGGTGATTTTAGGGTTCAGGGGTGGCTGAGTGAATTTGGCGGTAAGGGTGTTTTTAGCGTTTAAAGCTGGGTTGTGGAATTGGGTGGGGAGTTTTTTTTAGGGTTTAGGTGAGGGAATTGGGTGGGGAGGTTGTTTTTAAGGATGGATAAGGGTATAGGGTGGTTAAGTCATTACCTTTAACATGCATTTTTATGTACCTCACATATGGCTTTACCACGCATGCCTTTACACTGAAATGGTAAGTATGTACGGCAAGTGTGTGTGTGTATATATGTATGTATGTGTGTATATATATATATATATATATATATATTGTGTGTGTAAAATAAATATATCTCAAAGTAAGGGTGTTTTGGGGTTTAGGGTTGGGTAGGTAAGGGTGATTTTAGGGATCTGATAGACTTCTAGCTGCAGATTCCTTACCTTTGAACTTCCCAGGCTTCAGGTTGGATCCAGAAACTTTTGCTGAGCAATACCCCTTGCACGCGACGTCTGGTCACTCCATTCAGCTGCACGTGACGTCGGCTTTGGTTATGACGTCGCAACGCCTATATAGGCGCCACGCAGGTGCGCAGATGTCAGTTCTTTTCTTTCCGCACCAGTTAAGCGCTGATATGGGAAGAGCTACCCCTCTGCCACTTTTTGGCAGGCTTTTTCTTGACTTTTGTAAAAATTTTAGTTTTTTTTTTACATTGTGTGTGAGTGATTTGAGTAGTAAGGGTATTTATAGGGCTATGGGGTGGGTAATGGAATTGGGTGGTGAGGGAGATTTTGGGGTTTAGAGATGGGTGAGGAAACATGGTAGTGAGGGTGTTATTAGGAGTGGGTAAGGGAGTCGAGTATTGAGGGTGTTTTTAAGCTTTATGCATGGGTTAGGATATCGGTCATAAGGGAGTTGCTTAGGGATGGGTAAGAGTATAGGGTGGTAAAGGTGTTTTAGGGGTGGGCAAGTAAAGTGGGTGCTAAGGGTGTTTTTTAGAGTTTATGGATGGGTAAGGAAATTGGGTTCCCCCAATTAAAAAGAAAAGTGTGTGTATGCATATGTGTGTGTGTGTGTGTATGTGTGTGTGTGTATGTATATATATATATATATATATATATATATATATATATATATATATATATATATATATATCCTACTGGCGGTCGCCAGTAGGTAGTTATAGTTAGGACCCTGTTTCCATAGGAAAACCGCAACATTCTATTTTGAATAACTTTGGCGCCGGTCGACGAATCCTCGCGAAATTTTCAAAATAGGTGGGGCGCTGCGCTCCTACCCTGAAAGTCTCGGGGGGGGATTCGTCAAGCGGGGGCTGAGATAAAAGGGGGGTCCCAAAACGCGTTTTTCCCATGCATTTTTCCATAGGACCTTTAGACACAGCTACAGCCCGAACGGCTCAACGGAGTTCCTTGAAATTTGGCAGAGAGGTAGTCTACAGGTCAAGGAAGTGCCTTTTGTAGGTTTGGTGTAAATCTGTTCAGTAGATTCTGAGAAAATAGCCTTTAAATCAATATATATATCTGAGCCAGCTTACGGTGCGCTTACCGTACGCGTACGGTGACGTGCGCGAGCACGATTCTGATTGGCTGTTAGATCTTAGTAAACATTCGAATCGGTCGAAACCAGGAAGCGGCGGCCGCCATTTTCTCTCTCACACTCTGAGTGGGGATTAAAAAACAAAGGACAAAAACATGTAAAGGGGCTGTTTAGACAGCTCCTAAGCACCTAGCCATGTTGGGGGAGTCCCCAAAGATCCCCCAAGGCCAAAAACTGAATTTTAATTTTTTCGGTAATTTCGCCGATTACGCTTACCGTACGCGTACGGTAAAAAAAATGTTTACAAAAAAATTAGCCATACTCTCCCCACCCCATGTGCAAATGGTTCCCGAAGGGCACCATTTGTGCATGGCATATCACAGATGTGAAAAATTTAAATATTACCTTTCACAACGAAGCGCATCATATGTCCTCCATGTGCGCACGGCACTAACTGCGTAAAGTGGGTGCGCGGTGCGCGAAGCGCACCACGTGCTCACCGTGCGCGCACGGAACGAACTGCGTTAAGTGGGCGCGCACGCCACGAATGGCGTAAAGTAACTTAGCATTTAAAAAACCGTACAAATTCACTGAAAAAACCATAGGTTTCACACACGTTATAGTTAGGAATTAGCATTTAAAAAACCTTGCAAATTCACTGAAAAAACCATAGGTTTCACACATGTTATAGTTAGCGGAAATTTTACTGATTAAAAAACCAATGAAATTCCCCCGTTATAGTTAGTGCAGGCAACTATAACGCACGCGACCGCAATCTTCTGCTGATGACATATGTGTCTTTATGAAAAAAAAATATTTGTAATATATGTATAGCTAAAAATTTATGGAAGAAGACATGGGCAAATAAGTGTCTAAATACAGTATTAGTATCAGCAGAGGATTGCGGTCGCGTGAGTTATAGTTGCCTGCACTAACTATAACGGGGGAATTTCATTGGTTTTTTATCAGTAAAATTTCCGCTAACTATAACGTGTGAAACCTATGGTTTTTTCAGTGAATATATATATATATATATGTGTGTGTGTATATATATGTATGCGTATATAATAAATATATATGTATATATTCAAACAAACCTTATTTGATTTATTGGAAAAAACAATCCTAAAAGCATTACAAGCATAAATGTCAGTTATCGAAAAAAAAATACATTAGAAAGTGACCGATCAGACGGTCAATAATTTACGTTTGCAAAGTCTTAAATTCAAAAAGTTACCAACTTTAAAACCGACCAAGATATTTGCTAGCGTACCTTGCTAGTACAAAGCAGGCTTAGATTGACAAAAGCCCTAAAGTTTAGGAACAGGTTAAAGAATGTTCTAGTTGGATATTCATAATATTTACAGAAAATAATATAGGGCCTTGCTACGGGTGCAGGGGGAGACCGCAGCATCCAACAGGATCCATGATTTTATCGGGGTGGCGGTCGGAATCCTATCTGCTCCGTGGAGGCGGTGCCTGCTCAGGTTTGAATGTCCCTTTACGATGGCCTTTTCATGGCGGTCCGACTGCCATGAAAAGAGTGTCAGAAACAGACTTTGGGGGCCTATGCAGAGCCCCCGTGGGACATTTCTAAGTGGCCCTGGGGGCACGTCTAGTGCCCCACCAAACATCCATGCACCATGTGCCAGGCACCACTTGGTGCCTGGCACACCAATATGCACAAAGTGCTTTATTTATTCTACTGTGGCTTGTGCTGCGGCCCTCTTTCTGTGCTGTATTAAAATCCGCAGTAGAAAACTGCACTTTTCGACCGCCATACTGGCAGCCTAATCGTAATAGGGCAGGTGGGACCGCCGACTCATTGTTGGACAGTCTCCTGCCCGATGCGATGGCAGTCGGAGGTCCGACTGACCGCCATCATAATAAGGCCATAGTGTTCTAAAGTTTGTACATAGATTTCATCACGCGGCTGGACTAAAACCGATCCTTTATCAAATTGGCCCAGCGGAAAGCAGAGTGAAGATCTAATGGTTCCCAGCCAAAATTTAGCTAGGAGTGATTTTTCCCAGGGGCTCAAAACTAAGTCAATTATGGCTCAAAATGTAATGTTTGGATAATAGCATAATCCCGCAGTAGGGGATTCCTCACCTCCTCTAGCTTCCTGATTGACTTATTGTGGCTCAAAAAAGAGCTTTCAATAAGGAGTGGGGAGATGTAAACAGTTCCTCCCATCCTATAAGGCCTTAGAAGTAAGTTGCATTCATTTCAGTCAAGAACTGACAGTACCCTTCTCACAGGTCAGACAATCTGCAATGATCTCTCTGAGATGGTATGCTTATTATCCTAAACTGACACCCAAAGAACTAAAGGGACAACTTTAATTGCATCAGATACATAAATTATACCCAGTTCTTCATGTTAAATATAAGTGGGGGTCGAAGGGAGGCGGGGAGAGGGGAGCAAGAAGGCACCGACAGAAGCGCTTCACCTTAACCTGCACTTTGGCAACATTTGGTACCCCCAAACACTAGCACCAGCCGTTAACACGGATAGACCTTCTAAAGCGCCTGAATTAGGTAATTTCCTAATCTTTTAGATAAATCGAATAAAGCCCCAACAGAGTGACTAAAACGTATGCATCGATTTGCTGCGCAGGGTATCCACGAGCATTTAGAATCTAACATGAATCCCAAGTATGGAAAGTTGGAAACCTGCTCAATACGCCTTTCTTTGATGCAGAAGCAAACCGCTTTGATCACTCTAGAACCACATACCATGTATTTGGTTTTAGAGGTGTTTGTTCTCCAGTATTGAATCTTTCATAGATTCACATGATTGTATCTTCCCCGTCGTCATGGTGGGAGTCTCACGGTAAAGGAAATAAATAGCAGTAAAAGAAAAACTGCATAGATACAATAGATAAGTATAGACTTTGGTAGCCTAGTACCCTCATTATGTGGACCAAATGTGAGCCAATGAGACGCCAGCCCTGAGATCACCCTCCCCAGCAGAGCCATCATACCTCAGATTTCCAACCGCCGTTGTGTGAGAAGGAGTCTCCCTGAGCTTTGCTCAGTTCGTTCCCTTGGGTGAACTTTTGACCTGTTTTTTCACAGCACTTCCTTCTGGAATTGAGGTATTGTCTTTCTTCAGTTTACTTCAAATTGTCTGAAAGCTCTTAAGAAGAGGCTGTTCAGACCCAGTAGATCTTGTGGGAAGGCCAGGCTCTTCTCTGAGGACCCCCACAAGGACTGTTTATACTGCCTCCATCCCAAGCACGTCCCTAAGGAGTGCAAACGTAGAACATTTTCGGCAAAGACTCTTAATGATAGAGGCACGTTTGTTGTTGTGGCTCCAAACGAAAAAGGGCACGTCAGAATCTGACTCTGAGGATTATTCTAAGGCTCTCTCCTCTTCAAAACGCAAGGAGAGCCTTCTGAGGCAAAATCTTATCGGAAAAAACAAAAAATCAGTAAATATAAGGACAAGGAGTCCTCTTCCTCCTCACTGCCTCATACTCCTCTCAAAAAGTCCTTGGAGACGAGGGCTCCGTTGTCGGATCAGTCGACGAAGATAAGTGTCTACAACCGCTTCGTTTACGAAGGCGTCGACGACGGCGATTACGAAGACGACACCGTCTGCGGTTGGACCGTTGACGACTTCGATGACTAATACGGAGACAAAATCGTCGACGGCCATTCATTTGATACCGTAGTCTGTTTCGTCCACTGGCGCTCAGTCGACGACAACTTATAAATCTCTAATTTCAAGATCGCTGACGACTATCTTTATTAAGAGGTTGCCATTGTCGACGGAGAGATGAGGCAATTCAGAATTTTACATCCTGGACAAAAATTTCTCCGCTTCCTCCTTCAAATCTTCTTGTGATGCAGGAGTCTGAAAAAGAAAGTCCATATGGGGTCGCATACAGTCCCTCCCAGCTGAAAATTAAGAGTCAAGACACAGACGAGGAGGAATACCAAGAAGTGCAGGAGGATTTCTCTTTCAAAGATCGTCCTCTATCCGGTTAAAAAAGATATGGATCTTTACAACAATCCTACGACTATGAAGAGGAAGAGGATAATGCCCCTACCTGCAGAGAAGAGTCTGTGTCCATGCCAATTTCTCTAGTATCAGATCATAGGAGCATGATCATTGATTACTATCATCGCTTCCCTGAAGCTAATGCCTCTTCCTTGGACACTTCAAGTAAGTCGCAATCTGTCCTGCAGGCTCCGATTGTGCAACCTCCGGTGCAAAAGGTGCGCACTCCAAAGGTCATTACCATCTGGAAAGACTTAGTTGACAGCGAGGCTGAAGACCAACCTGAGGAAGGAGAATTGACTCAAGACGATCCTGTGGGTGACGAATGGGACCAATACGTTATCCCGTCTTCTCCACTGCTGTCACCCTCTCCAGCGACCTCTCCACCTGAGGACATATTGGGATTCCACGAGCTCATGGAAAAAGCTTTTAATTTGTTCAATCTCCCTCTTCCAGTTAAGGAAACAGATTGTTTCCTATATGATTTCAAAGAATCTTCTAAAAAATCAATAAGAACAATCCCCATGGTAAATTTTATATGGGAGGAAGGATTGAAAATTATGAGGAACCCAGCCTCCGTCGCAGCATCGGTACCCAGAATAGAAAAAAGTATCAGGCTCCCGAATCGTCTCCGGCATACCTAATTGGGCATCCCTGACCAGAATCTGTGGTGATGCAGGCAGTACAAAGACGATCAAAAAATCCATCGGCTGCATGTACAGCTCCTCCCGACAAGGAAAGGAGAAAACTGGATGGAACAGGCAAACTATTTACAGTCCTGGCAGTAGCGTCTATTAAAGCATCGAATGTGCTCACCATAATAAGCCGCTACAACAGGCAGATGTGGTCGGATATGGCTCCTCTATTATCACATCTGCCGGAGGACAAGAAGGAAGAGGCTACACTAATTTTACAGGACAGGGCTAGAGCAGCATCAGAATACTTAGACCTAGCCATGGATATATCACACGTGGCTTTCAGACGAATGGCAGGAGCTGTAGCGCTTCGCAGGCAGGGATGGCTAAAAGCTACCTCGTTCAGACCGGAAGTGCAGGCCAAGATAGTCAACATGCGTTTCGACGGAGAGAATTTATTCGGCAACCACGTTGACTATGCCCTGCAGGGTATTAAAAAAAGATACAGATACGGTGAGGGCGTTAGGTTGCCTGCAGCAGAACAGATTTCAGTCCTTTTGTGGCAGAGGATCAATAGGACCCCATCCGCAGACATCTTCCTATCAATCTAATAGATACCAGCTGTATCAACAGCAAGGGTACCGGCAGTTTTCAAGCACTCAGCAATTTCAATCCTCAAACACTTCTTATCAACAGCCCAGACGAAAGCCATCTGCAAGAGGTAAATTACAGGACACCAATCGGAGACAGTGACAATTTCAAGGCGCCAGCCACCACGTCATTCCACAACCTCCATCAGAGCCATTATCTCTCTTCCTGTTGCCACCATTGGCTGTATATAACATCGGACAGATGGGTGCTAGACATAATTCATCAGGGTCACACCCTATAGTTCCTCTTCAAACCACCGGACCGACCTCCCATTCACAGAAAACAGAAACATCTCTCGGCCCTCAAGGCGGAAATTCTGTCTCTTCTTGTAAAAGGAGCAATAGAGGAGGTCCCTCTTCAACAGCAAGGGAAAGGATTCTACTCACATTTTTTCCTGATACTGAACAATAAAATGACCAAATGGAGGCAGGTAATGGATCTCAGAGGCTTAAACAAATTAATCCGGAAACAATCTTTCCGTATGCTATCTCCAAGAAATTCTGATGATGCTGGGCAGAGGGGAATATATGACATCTTTAGATCTATTAGATGCATACTTCTATATTCCAATCTGCTTCAAACACAGACAGTATCTCAGATTCGCGGTGGCAGGGCGCCACTACCAATTCAGAGTGTTTACCCTTCGGTCTCCGATCCGCGCCAAGAGTGTTCACGAAATGCATGTTGCCAGTCGCAGCGTATCTGAGGCAGCAAGGTCATCAGATATATCCATATCTGGACGATTGGTTGATAAAGGCGCATCGTACCAAGACACTTGAGAACCCTTGGAATGTTGCATGAATCTCTTCCACTTTCTGGGTTTACGAATAAAAATAGACAAATCTTCTCTAATTCCGTCCCAGTCTCTTCAATTTCTAGGAGCCTTATTATGAACAAGCGAAGCAAAAGCGTACTCTTCAGAGGAACGCATCCAGAAGATTTTGAAACTGACTTCACAACTAAAGAAAACAAAGTCCACTTAAATAAAGATATTCAAATCCTTGTTGGGGATGATGTCTTCCTGCATCCCCTTAGTTCCGAATTGCCGGCTTCACATGCGGCCTCTACAAGAGCTTCTCGACCTTCAGTGGGTGCAGCATCAAGGCTCTTTTTCGAGGATCGGATCTTCATCAATCCTCAAATAAAGGAAGCATCATCATTGTGGGGAATAAGACCGACCCTATCGGACGGTCTACTCTTCGAGCCTCAATCTCCAAGTTATATAATGACAAAAGATGCCTCCTTACAAGGATGGAGAACTCGCCTCCAAGACCTGGAAATTCAAGGACATTGGCGCAAACAAGAGGCTCAATTGCACATCAACTTATTGGAGCTAAAAGCGGTGTTATTGGGCTTACATGCCTTTCTCCCCAGGTTTCACGATTCACCAGTCCTAGTCAGAGCAGACAGCACAATAACAATGTTTTATTTAATAAAACGAGGGCGAACAAGATCAAAGCCCCTATCCGCGCAAGCTCAAGAAATTTGGAAATGGCTTCTAGTACACAATATCTCTTTGCACGTTCAATATGTTCCCGGACTTCACAACACAAGAGCAAATTCGTTAAGCAGATCAGCAAGTGTTTGTCACGAATGAGAACTGAATCAAAATCCGCTTATTCAAAATATTTCACTTACGGGGCACTCCAGCTCTAGACCTGTTTGCCAATCGAAACAACAAAAAATGCAAACAGTTCGCAAGCAGATTCCCCCAGCCGGGATCTTGGGGGAATGCTCTCCAGCTCCGTTGGACAGGAATGTTTGCATATGCTTTTCCCCCATTTTCACTGATCCCGAAGGTGCTCAGAAAAATGAGATCGGAACTGTCACTTAATTTTGATAGCCCCGGCATGGCCGAGATGAATTCTGGTTCTCAGAGCTCCTTCAGCGATCAGTGACTCCCAGAGTGCGGTTTCCTCTAATTCAAAATCTATTTTCCATAAACAGGGGGCAAGTTCTTCATCCCCAGTTGGCCTCGCTGAACTTGTGGGCATGGAACCTCATGAGCATGAATTTCAATCCTTAAATATTCCACAAGAATGCAGAGATATTCTCTCTCACTGTCGTGCAATTTCCACAAATAAAACTTAAATGGCAAAGTGGAAAAGGTTTTGCCAATAGTGTTCGACACAATCTCTTCACCCCTTGCATTCTTCTCCGGAACAAGTTCTTCCTTACTTATTACATTAGCCAAGGCAGGCCTTGCTCACGCCTCTGTCAAAGTGCATCTTGCTGCCATTTCCAGATATCGCAGAAGACCAAACCATCCATCTCTTTGGTCTCAGAGTAATAAATTAATCTTGAAAGGATTGTTCAGAGTTTTCCCTCCAATTAAACATCCATCAGTGTTGTGGCGACTTAAAACAGTCCTGGCACAGCTCATGAAACCACCTTTCGAACCAATTCACAAAGCCGAGCCACAGTTTGTATCTTGGAAGGTGGCTTTACTCCTGGCTCTGACGTCAGCCAGAAGGGTCAGTGAGATTCAGGCTTACTCCATCACGGAGCAGTTTCTTCAGTTCAAAACAGACAAGGTGATCCTAAGAACGAATCCTAAATTCATGCCGAAGGGCCCTTCGGATTTTCACCTCAACGAGCCTATTGTTCTGCCAACTTACTTTAAAGAGCCATCGTTTCCAGCGGAGAAATCTTTGCACACATTGGATCTCAAGAGGTGTTTAAAATTTTATATTGACAAAACAAAGTGCTTTAGAAAGACAAATCAATTGTTAATAGCGTTTGCTGGACCCAGGAAAGGTTTGGCGCTGTCAAGGACTACCATATCCAGATGGATAACCTTGGCCATTACTTTATGCCACGAGAAGGCCGGAAGACCTTTACACTCAACAGGTCGAGCTCACTCAACCAGAAAAATGGCGACGTCTGCTGCATTGTTTGCGGGAGTATAGCTCCCGGATATTTGCAGAGCGGCAACCTGGAAGAATATCCACACGTTTACCAGGTACTACTGTCTGGACACAGCTTGGAAAGCCGATTCAGCGGTGGGACAAGCCGTATTACGTCACCTGTTTCATTAAGGTATTTTCCTTACAATTTCTGAAAAATGTTTTTTCTTGTTAATGTTTTTTATTAAGTGTTACATTGAATATTATAGACTAAGTGTCTTTGGTTTTTATATGATATGTTACAATATGGTACATGCTGAGACACACAATCCATTCTAGCTTCTAGAGGATATGTTAGACTTGCAATAAGGAAGAAGAGCCTTAGCAAAAAAAGGTTCTATCCTGGAAACGCTTCCTTGTATGAGTACTGCTCTCTATTCTGATCCAAGCATGTGAATCTATTAAAGATTCAATACTGGAGAAAAAACAAGTTACTTACCTGTACACTATGGTTCTCCAGTATTGATATCTTTCATAGATTCACATGCGGCTCGCCCGCCTCCCCGTTTCTCAGGTAGACCATTTTTATCTCTAGCTACTTTCTTGGCTCACACTATGGATTGGAAATCTGAGGTATGATGGCTCTGCTTGGGATTATGATCTCAGGGCTGGTGTCTCATTGGCTGACGTTTGGTCCACATAATGAGGGTACTAGGCTACCCAAGTCTATACTCATCTGTGGTATCTATGCAGTTTTTCTTTTACTGCTATTTATTTCCTTTACCTTGAGACTCCCACCAGACGACGGAGAAGATACAAGCAAGTGAATCTATGAAAGATAGCAATACTGGAGAACCATAGTGTACAGGTAAGTAACTTGTTTTTTTCCAAATTTAGATCCCCCACAAAGGCTACAAAACTGCTGATTAAAGACCTCGGATCATTTGGGTTTAGAAACATCAGAACCGCATCATCTGAGTAAAGCAGAGCAGTTATTAAAGTGGACTTAACCATGGGAAAATCCTTCCCTGAGGTTTGCAGGCATTTATTTAAGCCGTTAATATGAAGGAGAAATAGGATGGGTTCCCGGACACAATCCTTGCGCACTCCTCGCTGTAAATCAAAAAAATCAATGCATTATCCTCCTGACCCGTAAATAACGGTTGCACAAACTCAACATTGTAAGGCCTGAAGAAATACCACCAGATCATCATCTAGCCCCAGTTCAGACAAGATTTTCTAAAGCTTCCTGCAGTTGACGCTGTTGAAGACATTGCTTAGATCCATAAAGGAAATAAGCAGCATTTCTGCTAGTTTGGCAATCGTATACTTGTTAATGATTACATGGAGATTGAGGCATTGTTTAATGGTACTAAGCCCTTCTCTTAATCCAAATTGCGGGGGGAGAAATCACTTGGTTGAGGTCAGCCTAATTCCCAATCCTACTTAGGGCGATAAACCCTATAACTCTGACCATGGAGTGTAATAAAGAGTTTGACCTGTAACATCGGTGGTCTTCCCTGAAACCTCTTTAGTAAATAGGAAAGATCACAGCGGTTTGCCAAGAGCTTGGAAGGCTATTGATGGCGGTACTAGTGGCCAAATTGGTAATAACAGGTGCTCAAAATCCAATGTTCTTTGTATCGTCCATCGGGACCCAGTGAGGTCAAGGTGCCTTCCTCAATGGTCTTGCGCTAATAACTTCCCACATCTCTGTTAAGTCAAATCTAATAGACATTGGAAATTACAGGGGTGAGTCATGTGGACTGGGATTCTTGGAGTCGGAATAGGAATAGATGGCTTTAAAACGATTGATCCAAAGCTCGGCACTGATGTTTGATACTAAAGCATCAGTCAGGGCTTCTGTGATTTCAGGGCGATTTCATAATTTTCCAGAAGCCTCTTGTGTCCTCATCTGCAATCAACATTTCCTGTTTGACTGCACGCTTTCTGTCTCTGATCTTATTTGTATGCAACTCATCAGGCCACCAATTTGGACCTATCCCCAGGGACAGACTTGATGGAAATGTCTGTTGCTCCAGCCAGAGCGGGAGGATTGACCATCAGTGGAAGCTCAAGGGCAAGCTCAATCGGATCGTGGTCGCTAAAAGCACTTGCTGAAATGGCTACTGAAAGCTTAGCCTACCCATAAGGGGAGAAACCAGAAAGGAATCAATGGTTAAACCCCATCCCCTCCCAGTGAAGGTGGAGATAGCGTAGTCCATACCCCCTTGTAGCTACATAACTTTATGTACCCAAGGTCAAGTATATACTTAAAGAACTTGTCTCCCCCACAGTTAGAGCACCGTGATGTACAATCCTTCTAATAAGCCTGTAATGGCTGAAGCACAGTACAGTTCGAGAGGGGGAAAAAAACATTCTGCAGAGACAGTGCACAATAAAAAAGAACTTCCTCAATATTGCAATTGTTGCCAGAGTGACCCCAAGCATTATAGACAATTAATAATGCGAAAGTTGATTTGTTAACCATGAACCACCCATCAAATTTGTATCCCAGCATGCTTTGTAGGTACTGGAAAGATTATAAAGTCACACGTTGTGTGAACAAAAAGCATTAGATCCCTGTAAGTTCTACTGGCTGGCGCACACAAACGCTAACCATTCCAGATGATGTGGTCTAAACACCAAGTTTCTTCTAACCAGTTAAAATCAAAACTAGTAAAGTAGGTAAGCCAGTCCTCATCGTTCAACTTGGGCAACAGGCCAGACGCGTTCCAACAAATTAGATTTAACAGATGGCCTGAGCAACCACCCCCAACAGGACTAGACAAGGTAGTGTTAGTAACTGGGTTTGCAGGCACAGGATCTCTGATAACCTTGTTACAAAGAGAAGGTGAGACTGTAGTCAAACCCTCTGACTGGGAAACTCAGTTAGGCATACCCCAGGAAGGTTCTGTTTACCAATAGGTACAGTCTGGCTACAAAGTACTGATGACGTCAATCCATATCATTAAGATCCATCGGGGGTGCGAAGCCTTTCTTATAGGGGATGTTTGAGCCTTCAGCCTGAACTGGAGTTTGTGCTCCCATTGCAGGGATCGGAACCGGGTCTTTTTGTATGTGTCTGTAAAATAACATTAAAAACCTAGGTGGTAGCGGTCATATGTTTCCTTCTGTGATCATGAGCTGTTGATGATGAAAAAGAACATGCCTTGCTAGATGCGGATGGATAAAGTTTATGATTACACACTCGCAGCATATTTTGTTTTTTAATTGATTAAAAGCGTCTGCTCTAGGATCCTCTAGTTTTGGCACGTTAGCCAAAACTACAACAAAAGGACAACTGTCAAGGGGTAGACGTATACGTATTGAAGTATTAGAACAATGAACAAGGTCAGCACAAGGATGTGGGAAGTTGAAGAACAGAAGTTACCTCATAGGTGGAGGCTTAGAATAAAATTGGCAGGATCTAGAGATCTTGGAGACTTCGGTGTCCATTTTGGCGAGTTTTTCCATTAAAGGCGCAAGGCAATTTAAAAAATAAATAATCTATATCTCGTATGAATATCACTTACCTACATATACGTATCTTGCTTGGCAAAGGCAATGCGTAGTAAAGGTATTGTGTTGCAATTGATGCGTGGTACAGGCATGTGTTGTAAATGCATGCGTGCTAAAGTCATACAACCAATATTGAAATACTTATCTTGCAAATCATTCTTAAGAATTCTGTTTTAATACATTTTTTGTGTCCACAGTTGTAACTGCTGCTCAGGCCAAAAATCTGATTGATGCTGGTGTGGATGCCCTTCGTGTAGGGATGGGTTGTGGGTCTATTTGCATCACGCAGGAAGGTGAGGACACTCAACTACATGGTTAAGTGCATTTTTTTCCTATTAATTCTTTATATTGTGGTGCAAGCTTTGAAAAAGATTAAGCATCAGTTTAACTGTTCTCTCTAGTTCAATTATACACATACCTTTTCTCTTTCTTATGATTGCGTTAAGTAGCTCCCCTCTTTTTAATAGTTTTTGCTTCTGCAGAAAGCAACACAATATGTCTGTTTTCAGATATCTATTGAAATATGTAGATGCAAATCAAATTTGGGAATTTTAAATGTGCAGTGTCAATTTAAAGTGCGATACTTGCTCTGCTGGATTGTTTTGAGTCATTTATTGCCACTTGTGCACCAGGAAGCTGTCATAAAGTGGATGAAAAGATGTACCAAGCAAGTATTAAACCAAGAAACATCTTTGAATACACTCTGCCTACGAACTTCCCAATGATATTTAGGGTATAGGTGTACCTTGCCCACCTCCAGTGCTCAGGGCCGTACTGAATCTACAGCAGTTGTATAAGTGGCTATTTTTTAACTTTTTGTGAAAGATTATAATGGTTGCTAAAGTAATGTTTTATTTCGTCATTGCATGCTTTCTGTACAGTAGTTATACTTGCTTCCATGGGGGTTCTTTCATTATGTTAAAACCAGCATACATTATATGAACTGTGGTGAAGAAAATAGAAATTGAAGTGGATGTAGGAGTTTCAAGGGCTGCTTTCCTTTTGTTCCTATGTTAATCGATATTGAAAGTGTTAAACTTGAAGTGGTACTTTTCATTCAGTCCAGCAAAGTACCATAACACTTGAAAGTTGTACAAGATTAGACAGAGGGTAATTCAGCCATCACACAGAAGACGTATCTGGGTTACACTGAATAATTACTCCAAGGTTTCAAACTAATTTAACATGTTACAGAAGACTACAGTAGTAGGGCATATAGAGCTGAAAACATCATGTGATACATCATTGAGGGGGCATTACCTACACAATGGTACCCTCTTAATGCTTTGTCAAGAAAAAAAAAAAAGTACATTAAAGGCATTCCAAAGTCAAGAGCTCCTGAGGTGGGGTACTGCCTGCATGAGAAGTCTAATCTGAAGTTAAGGGTGCATTGGAAAAAGGTCTGCAAGTAAGGAGTTATAATAGACATTTACTTATGTCTCTAGTACTATTACAGTGGAGGAAATCAACCTATTGTGCTGGAGGTGATTCGAGAAAAAGGGATCATGAAATCTTTTGTCACAGGAGACTCCAGACAATTAAGAAGTTTTTATTCCGGGCTGCAGATACATTGATTCATCTTGCAAATGTATTGGAGGAATACAGTGATTAAATGTAATTTAAAGTCCTGGGACAGACACTGGGTACTTATCCTATTGTAAGAGTAAACTTGGAAGACTACATAGTCTGAGGGACCGTCTACATGTACCTGTTTGGTCTTTCCTGCTATCATTTGAGAAATTGCCAGTAGTACTATAGTATAGATGCCTGTTGTGGTGCAGGAAGGGGGTTTTCTTGTACACCTTTTGATCCCTTGGGCACATCATAATGTAGGTGGTTTTGTTATTCCTTTCAGTGATGGCATGTGGCAGGCCGCAGGGCACCGCGGTCTATAAAGTGGCAGAATACGCACGCAGGTTTGGCGTACCTGTGATTGCAGATGGCGGAATCCAGACTGTGGGCCATGTAGTAAAAGCGTTAGCCCTAGGAGCATCAACAGGTACAATTAAAGTGCCCTTATTTTTTGATCTAATGATGATGAAAATATTGTTGCAGATAGCTAAATAGTAATTAGAAAATCCTTCAAAATTGTAAACTCTACAAAATGTTGTTTGCTTCTCAGAATGCTTTAAGGACGATTTATCTTTTCATGTTTTACTCCGAATTTCTCGCAGAATAAAAATTTCGCACAATTCATTAGCTTTGCCTAATTCATTAACCTCGTCATTTTTCATCTAACAAAACGGCCACGATTTAAAAAAAGAAATGAAATGGAGTTTCCAAAAATAAATCAAAGCTCTTATTTGAATTTTGTTTTTCCCTTTGAGGTGGTTTATTTCCTCTCCATTTTATTATCATTAATTATGTTCCATTATTGTGGTGTCCTTTACGTAATTTAAGGCTGCACACACTTTTGGGATCATTGCAACCTAATATTTTGTAAGCCGCATCATTTCATACTCCACTTTCATCCAACAATACCATTAACCACTTTATCCTTGGTTTTGCAATTGCTTAAAAAAGTAATAAATCTTATTGGCAGGTCATGCTCCCATAGAAGAATCACGGTGTTCTACTCTCATGTCAAGGTGTACATACCCCCCCATGCTCCCAGCTCCACCACTTTGACATATTTTCAAAAATACTGGTTCAATCATGACATCAATACATTTCTGCTCCTACATGTAAGATAATTTGGGACCATCTCACATAAGATAACCATATATACTTTGCAATCTAGAATCTGTAAATGATTGCTTGGACTTATGGCTAAGTTGCAAATTAGCAGAATTTTAGCCTGATTATAATAATCGTGGAAATGAACTATTTAGACAGCAGTTAACCAAATATGAGTTTTACCTGCATTGGAGTAGCAAACCATCTCATGAGAATGTTTTTATTCAGTGAGAAATTTGTCTTATTAAGTTAAGGGTTACTCCAATCATTCGCAATCATCATAAATGAGATTACTTGAATCAATATGATTTATTGTAATTCGTTCCATGCTGTGTTTGATATAAAACTGATTCCAAAAGCTGTGTGATTAATCATGTTATTTTAACATTTCAAAGTGATTAGCTGTCTCTTCTAAGAACATCTCTGCAACATCAGCAGAGAGTTTTGAGATGGCAGACATTTCTTTGTATCCATCCCTGTGACTTTGGCCTGGAATGTCATGGCAAAGTTAAATTTAACAGCAAAAAGTAAATGGCATGGAACCGAATTCCTCCTTTGTGTCCTTAAGGGATATCTATACCCTATATACACATTTGTAATATTAGAGGCACTCCTGCAGCTTCTCCTCATTTTGTGTGCAGGAGTTGAAGAGTGCTAACCTCATTTTGCAGAAGATTCAAATTGTTAAGGCAATTATTTTTGGAAATGGAATTCAAGTGAAAGGAATCAGCTTTTGAAGGTGTGCTCCAGTAACGTTTACAAAAATACTGAGCCAATAAAATTCATAAATGAACCAAGGGG